>NC_069503.1:569259989-569559989 GCF_027579735.1 Bombina bombina
ACTTCTCTGGCAGAGTTTGAAGAAGAATCTACCAGAGTTTTTTATTATGATTTTAACCGGAGTAGTTAAGATCATATTGCTGTTTCTCGGCCATCTGAGGGAGGTAAAAGCTTCAGATCAGGGGACAGCGGGCAGTTGAATCTGCATTGAGGTATGTAGCAGTTTTTATTTTCTGAATGGAATTGATGAGAAAATCCTGCTATACCGATATAATGACATGTATGTATACTCTACACTTCAGTATTCTGGGGATGGTATTTCACCGGAATTACTCTGTAAAAGTACATTAAACCTTTTAATAGGTATTTAATTCATGTTAAACGTTTTTGCTGGAATGTAGAATCGTTTGCATTTCTGAGGTACTGAGTGAATAAATATTTGGGCATTATTTTTTCCACTTGGCAGTCTGCTTGTTTTGATTATGACAGTTTCGTTTCTCTCTCACTGCTGTGTGTGAGGGGGAGGGGCCGTTTTTTGGCGCTCTTTGCTACGCATCAAAAAATTTTCAGTCAGTTACACTTATATTTTCTGCATGATCCGGTTCATCTTGACAGAACTCTGGGGTCTTCAAACTTCTTTGAAGGGAAGTAGATTCTCTCAGCAGAGCTGTGAGATTTAATAGTGACTGTGATTTAAAACGTTGCTCTGTAATTTTTATGTTTAAAATTTAATTAGTGTTATTTTACTAATGGGAACAAACCTTTGCTAAAAAGTTGTGTTGTTTGTTAAGAGTGATGCTATAACTGTTTTTCAGTTCATTATTTCAACTGTCATTTAATCGTTTAGTGCTTTTGAGGCACAGTACGTTTTTATTAAATAAACTTGTAACCGAGTTGCATGTTTCTTGCTAGTGTGTTAAACATGTCTGATTCAGAGGAAGATACCTGTGTCATTTGTTCCAATGCCAAGGTGGAGCCCAATAGAAATTTATGTACTAGCTGTATTGATGCTACCTTAAATAAAAGCCAATCTGTACAAATTGAACAAATTTCACCAAACAGCGAGGGGAGAGTTATGCCGACTAACTCGCCTCACGTGTCAGTACCTGCATCTCCCGCCCGGGAGGTGCGTGATGTTATGGCGCCTAGTACATCTGGGCAGCCATTACAGATAACATTACAAGATATGGCTACTGTTATGACTGAAGTTTTGGCTAAATTACCAGAACTAAGAGGCAAGCGTGATCACTCTGGGGTGAGAACAGAGTGCGCTGATAATTCTAGGGCCATGTCTGATACTGCGTCACAGCTTGCAGAACATGAGGACGGAGAGCTTCATTCTGTAGGTGACGGTTCTGATCCAAACAGATTGGATTCAGATATTTCAAATTTTAAGTTTAAATTGGAAAACCTCCGTGTATTACTAGGGGAGGTCTTAGCAGCTCTCAACGATTGTAACGCTGTTGCAATACCAGAGAAAATGTGTAGGTTGGATAAATACTTTGCGGTACCGGCGAGTACTGACGTTTTTCCTATACCTAAGAGATTAACTGAAATTGTTACTAAGGAGTGGGACAGACCCGGTGTGCCGTTCTCACCCCCTCCAATATTTAGAAAGATGTTTCCTATAGACACCACCACACGGGACTTATGGCAAACGGTCCCTAAGGTGGAGGGAGCAGTTTCTACTTTAGCTAAGCGTACCACTATCCCGGTGGAGGATAGCTGTGCTTTTTCAGATCCTATGGATAAAAAATTAGAGGGTTACCTTAAGAAAATGTTTGTTCAACAAGGTTTTATATTGCAACCCCTTGCATGCATCGCGCCGATCTCGGCTGCGGCAGCATTTTGGATTGAGTCTCTAGAAGAGAACCTCAGTTCAGCTACGCTGGACGACATTACGGACAGGCTTAGAGTCCTTAAACTAGCTAATTCATTCATTTCGGAGGCCGTAGTACATTTAACCAAACTTACGGCTAAGAATTCAGGATTCGCCATTCAGGCACGCAGGGCGCTGTGGCTAAAATCCTGGTCGGCTGATGTAACTTCTAAGTCCAAATTACTTAATATACCTTTCAAGGGGCAAACTTTATTTGGGCCCGGTTTGAAAGAAATTATTGCTGACATTACAGGAGGTAAGGGCCACGCTCTACCTCAAGACAAAGCCAAAGCTAAGGCTAGACAGTCTAATTTTCGTCCCTTTCGGAATTTCAAAGCAGGAGCAGCGCCACCCTCCTCTGCTCCAAAACAGGGAGGAACTGTTGCTCGTTACAGACAAGGCTGGAAGCCTAACCAGTCCTGGAACAAGGGCAAGCAGGCCAGTAAACCTGCTGCTGCCTCAAAGACAGCATGAACCGAGGGCCCCCGATCCGGGACCGGATCTAGTGGGGGGCAGACTCTCTCTCTTCGCCCAGGCTTGGGCAAGAGATGTCCAGGATCCCTGGGCGCTAGAGATCATATCTCAGGGATACCTTCTAGACTTCAAATTATCTCCTCCAAGAGGGAGATTTCATCTGTCAAGGTTGTCAACAAACCAAATAAAGAAAGACGCGTTTCTACGCTGTGTACAAGATCTATTATTAATGGGAGTGATCCATCCGGTTCCGCGGTCGGAACAGGGACAAGGGTTTTACTCAAACCTGTTTGTGGTTCCCAAAAAAGAGGGAACTTTCAGGCCAATCTTGGATTTAAAGATCCTAAACAAATTCCTAAGAGTTCCATCGTTCAAAATGGAAACTATTCGGACAATCTTACCCATGATCCAAAAGGGTCAGTACATGACCACAGTGGATTTAAAGGATGCTTACCTTCACATACCGATTCACAAAGATCATTACCGGTATCTAAGGTTTGCCTTCTTAGACAGGCATTACCAGTTTGTAGCCCTTCCATTCGGATTGGCTACGGCTCCAAGAATCTTCACAAAGGTTCTGGGTGCCCTTCTAGCGGTTCTGAGACCGCGAGGAATTTCGGTAGCTCCGTACCTAGACGACATTCTGATACAAGCTTCAAGCTTTCAAGCTGCCAAGTCTCATACAGAGTTAGTTCTGGCATTTCTAAGGTCGCATGGATGGAAAGTGAACGAAAAGAAGAGTTCTCTCTTGCCTCTCACAAGAGTTCCATTCTTGGGGACTCTTATAGATTCTGTAGAAATGAAGATTTATCTGACAGAGGACAGATTAACAAAGCTTCTAAATGCATGCCGTGTCCTTCATTCCATTCAACTCCCGTCAGTAGCTCAATGCATGGAGGTGATCGGCTTAATGGTAGCAGCAATGGACATAGTACCCTTTGCACGTCTACATCTCAGACCGCTGCAATTGTGCATGCTGAGTCAGTGGAATGGGGATTACTCAGATTTGTCCCCCACTCTGAATCTGGATCAAGAGACCAGAAACTCTCTTCTATGGTGGCTTTCTCGGCCACATCTGTCCAGGGGGATGCCGTTCAGCAGGCCGGACTGGACAATTGTAACAACAGACGCCAGCCTTCTAGGTTGGGGCGCTGTCTGGAATTCTCTGAAGGCTCAGGGACAATGGAGTCAGGAGGAAAGTCTCCTGCCAATAAACATTCTGGAATTGAGAGCAGTTCTCAATGCCCTTCTAGCTTGGCCCCAGTTAAAGACTCGGGGGTTCATCAGGTTTCAGTCGGACAACATCACGACTGTAGCTTACATCAACCATCAGGGAGGGACAAGAAGCTCCCTAGCAATGATAGAAGTATCAAAGATAATTCGCTGGGCAGAGTCTCACTCTTGCCACCTGTCAGCAATCCACATCCCGGGAGTGGAGAACTGGGAGGCGGATTTCCTGAGTCGCCAGACTCTTCATCCGGGGGAGTGGGAACTTCATCCGGAGGTCTTTGCCCAAATACTTCGACGTTGGGGCAAACCAGAGATAGATCTCATGGCGTCTCGCCAGAACGCCAAACTTCCTCGCTACGGATCCAGATCCAGGGATCCGGGAGCGGTTCTGATAGATGCTTTGACAGCACCTTGGAACTTCAGGATGGCTTATGTGTTTCCACCCTTCCCGCTGCTTCCTCGATTGATTGCCAAGATCAAACAGGAGAGAGCATCAGTGATTCTAATAGCGCCTGCATGGCCGCGCAGGACTTGGTATGCAGATCTAGTGGACATGTCATCCTGTCCGCCTTGGTCTCTACCTCTAAGACAGGACCTTCTGATTCAGGGTCCATTCAAACATCAAAGTCTAACTTCTCTGAAGCTGACTGCTTGGAAATTGAACGCTTGATTTTATCAAAACGTGGTTTTTCTGAGTCGGTTATTGATACCCTGATACAGGCTAGGAAGCCTGTTACCAGAAAGATTTACCATAAAATATGGCGTAAATACCTATACTGGTGTGAATCCAAAGATTACTCCTGGAGTAAGGTTAGGATTCCTAGGATATTGTCTTTTCTACAAGAAGGTTTAGAAAAGGGTTTATCGGCTAGCTCATTAAAGGGACAGATCTCAGCTCTGTCCATCTTGTTACACAGGCGTCTGTCAGAAAATTCAGACATCCAGGCCTTTTGTCAGGCTTTAGCTAGGATCAAGCCTGTGTTTAAAACTGTTGCTCCGCCATGGAGTTTAAACTTAGTTCTTAACGTTTTACAGGGTGTTCCGTTTGAACCCCTTCATTCCATTGATATAAAATTGTTATCTTGGAAAGTTCTATTTTTAATGGCTATTTCCTCGGCTCGAAGAGTCTCTGAGTTATCAGCCCTACATTGTGATTCTCCTTATCTGATCTTTCACTCAGACAAGGTAGTTCTGCGTACTAAACCTGGGTTCTTACCTAAGGTTGTCTCTAACAGGAATATCAATCAAGAGATTGTTGTTCCATCCTTGTGTCCAAATCCTTCTTCAAAGAAGGAACGTCTTCTACACAATCTGGATGTAGTTCGTGCCCTCAAGTTCTACTTGCAGGCAACTAAAGATTTTCGCCAAACTTCTTCCCTGTTTGTCGTTTATTCTGGACAGAGGAGAGGTCAAAAAGCTTCTGCTACCTCTCTCTCTTTTTGGCTTCGTAGCATAATACGTTTAGCCTATGAGACTGCTGGACAGCAGCCTCCTGAAAGAATTACAGCTCATTCCACTAGAGCTGTAGCTTCCACTTGGGCCTTTAAGAATGAGGCCTCTGTTGAACAGATTTGCAAGGCTGCAACTTGGTCTTCGCTTCATACTTTTTCCAAATTTTACAAATTTGACACTTTTGCTTCTTCGGAGGCTATTTTTGGGAGAAAGGTTCTTCAGGCAGTGGTTCCTTCTGTATAATGAGCCTGCCTATCCCTCCCGTCATCCGTGTACTTTTGCTTTGGTATTGGTATCCCAGAAGTAATGATGACCCGTGGACTGATCACACATAACAGAAGAAAACATAATTTATGCTTACCTGATAAATTCCTTTCTTCTGTTGTGTGATCAGTCCACGGCCCGCCCTGTTTTTTTAAGGCAGGTAAATATTTTTTAAATTATAATTCAGTCACCACTTCACCCTTGGCTTCTCCTTTCTCGTTGGTCTTTGGTCGAATGACTGGAGGTGACGTAGAGGGGAGGAGCTATATAGCAACTCTGTTGGGTGAATCCTCTTGCACTTCCTGTAGGGGAGCAGATAATATCCCAGAAGTAATGATGACCCGTGGACTGATCACACAACAGAAGAAAGGAATTTATCAGGTAAGCATAAATTATGTTATATATATATATATATATATCAATTTGCTGCCCATCGCTGCATGACTTACTCCTTTCGCTGCGCTAGGTTCTCTGACGGCATGAGAGCCTATTGAAGCACGCTCTCATGAGCGCAAAGCTTCCATGCAATGTGAACGCAAGCTCGCGTTCACATTGCAAGCCACTTCTAATACCAGCGCACAATTATGTGCGCTGATATTACGAGTGGAGCACAAATATCGCGCTCGCCAAAGCTCAATTTTGCTCTCCACTTGTAATGTGGCCCTTAACAGACTACAGTATAAGTGTAAATATAGCTTGTACATGCACTGGGACTCACTTTTTTACTATATTCACTTTATTGCGGTGGTCTGGAACGGAACCCGCAATATCTTTAGGTACTCCTGTATATACATACATACACATATTTAGACGTATAAAAATTTATCTCTATCTTAAAGCCCATTGCAGCTTTAAGAGCCCTTTTTTATGCAATATTATTTATGTTGCTTTGCAAATGTGCGCTGGTATTACAAGTTAGGTGCAATGCGAACACAACCTCATGTTCACATTGCATGGAAGCTTTGCACTTCCAATGGCTCTAATGGGAGCCTCGTCCTGATGCTGTCATACATGCCATAAAAGCCAAGAGCAGCGAAGGGGGTAAGTCACGCAGCGATTTGCAGCAAATTTAAATAATAATGTATATGCTTATATACATATATATTTATGTGTTAATATGTGTACCATAGACCGCAATGTAAAGGCACTTTTCAATGCCATTTTTTTTTTCTAAAACCCCACAACCGCTCCATTTAATTCCTAAAAACTGCTTAGGGCAATTAATATTTTTTTATTTTTAACCCCTTAAGGACAAGGCCATTTTTCAATTTCTTTCCCTTAAAGACCAGGGCTTTTTTACATTTCTGCAGTGTTTGTGTTTAGCTGTAATTTTCCGCTTACTCATTTACTGTACCCACACATATTATATACTGTTTTTCTCACCATTAAACTGACTTTCTAAATATAACATTATTTTCATCATATCTTATAATTTACTAAAAATAAATTATAAAATATGAGGAAAAATGAAAAAAACGCACACTTTTTCTAACGTTGACCCCCAAAATCTGTTACACATCTACAACCACCAAAAAACACCCATGCTAAATAGTTTCTAAATTTTGTCCTGAGTTTAGAAATACCCAATGTTTACATGTTCTGTGTTTTTTTGCAAGTTATAGGGCCATAAATACAAGTAGCACTTTGCTATTTCCAAACCACTTTTTTTCAAAATTAGCGCTAGTTACATTGGGACACTGATATCTGTCAGGAATCCCTGAATAGCCATTGACATGTATATATTTTTTTTCAGAAGACATCCCAAAATATTGATCAAGGCCCATTTTGGTATATTTCATGCCACCATTTCACCGCCAAATGCGATCAAATAAAAAAAATCGTTCACTTTTTCACAAATTTTTTCACAAACTTTAGGTTTCTCACTGAAATTATTTACAAACAACTTGTGCAATTATGGCATAAATGGTTGTATAAGCTTCTCTGGGATCCTCTTTGTTCAGAAATAGCAGACATATATGGCTTTGGTGTTGCTTTTTGGCAATTAGAAGGCCGCTAAATGCCACTGAGCATCACACGTGTATTATACCCAGCAGTAAAGGGGTTAATTAGGGAGCATGTAGGGAGCTTCTAGGGTTAATTTTAGCTTTAGTGTAGTATAGTAGACAACCCCAAGTATTGATCTAGGCCCATCTTGGTATATTTCATGCCACCATTTCACCGCCAAATGCGATCAAATAAAAAAAAATGTAAAATTTAGGTTTCTCACTGAAATTATTTACAAACAACTTGTGCAATTATGGCATAAATGGTTGTAAATGCTTCTCTGGGATCCCCTTTGTTCAGAAATAGCAGACATATATGGCTTTGGCATTGCTTTTTGGTAATTAGAAGGCCGCTAAATGCTGCTGCGCATCACACGTGTATTATGCCCAGCAGTGCAGGGGTTAATTAGATAGCTTGTAGGGAGCTTGCAGGGTTAATTTTAGCTTTAGTGTAGAGATCAGCCTCCCACCTGACACATCCCACCCCCTAATACCTCCCAAACATCTCTCTTCCCTCCCCCACCCCACAATTGTCCCCGCCATCTTAAGTACTGGCAGAAAGTCTGCCAGTACTAAAATAAAAGGCTTTTTTTATTATTATTATTATTTTTTTTTTTTTAAATATCTGTCTAGCTGTGATGGACCCCCCCTTAGCCCCCAACCTCTCTGATCCCCCCCCCAAACAGCTCTGTAACCCTTGCCCACTACCTATTTGCTGCCATCTTGGGTACTGGCAGCTGTCTTGCCTCCCAAAAATGTTTTTTTAATTTTTTTTTATGTAACTAAATTTTTTCTGTAGTGTAGCTGCCCCCCATCAATACCCTCCTCCCTCTCCAACTCCCAGATTCTTTTTATGGTTATTTCCCCCCCTCCCTCTCCCTGTGTCCCATTCACTCTTTCATTGGTGGCAGTGGTTGTTGTGCAATCGCGCTCACACATGCGCGCGCTCCCAGCAGGCCCCCCGCACGCTCCCGGCACCCGGCGTGCACATTCCACATTCAGGAACCGGATGCCGGGTAGCGATGGGCCGCCCACCCGCCTCCCTGCAGCTGCTCCCACCCACCAATGATCGGGCCCATCGCTACCGGTGGAGAGAGGGCCACAGAGTGGCTCTCTCTGCATCGGTTTTGGAAAAAAGGTATTGCAGTGATGCCTCAATATCGAGGCATCACAGCAATACCTTGAAAGCGGCTGGAAGCGATCAGGATCGCTTCCAGCCGCTTTAAACCCTGATGTCGTACAGGGTACGTCGCTGGTCTTTAAAGACCAGGTTGTGTGCGACGTACCCTGTACGACATGCGTCGTTAAAGGGTTAAAAGGCACAGTAGACTAAATGTTTGGGGCAATTGGAGCACTTTTTGAAAAATTAACCTGAGATCTTATCTCTGATTAATTTTCTGAGTGCTAATTGCTACCACAAGCTTGGGGTATCAATAACCATCCACTTGGCTGGTTATTTATCGTGGGCCTGTAAACGGGCGAATATGCCTTTTTTCAGGTCGAGATAAGTTAGAGCTCCACTTGTAATCCAGCCCATAATATTTGAATGTTGAGTATGCATGGGTGCAATTTAATTAAAATATCAGCAATTTTGCAATATACTTCTATTAGCAAAAATGCTTCCAGTAAAAGTTACTACTGTTTTTCCATGGTATATGCATATTTGCTGCGAGTACCCATGCATCGGTATTCAAACTCCATACTTGCTCAGAGAGCTATTGGTGGTGTCTATTGCGTCTGTGAAGACAATTCGTGCTAACTCTCTGAGAAGTTCTGGTGTTGAATACTGGTGCACAGGGCTCCACAGTATATGTGTAATAATTGTTATTGGAAACATTACTGCTAATGGAAGTATCTTGCAAAAATGCTTCAATTTAAAATTGAAGTGCACACATGCACATTTCAATTTTGACCTTTCTGTTCCTTTAACTGATAACAAAGATCAGATTATTCAGGACATTTTCTACATTTCTTTACAAGCAAATGGGCCCACCATTTGCTGTTTAAAACCCAATACATTTGTCCAGCGATGAGTGTGTACAAAGCAAAGGAGGAAGTTAGGGTAGTGATTAATTAAAGGGGCGTGAAACCCCAAAATTTTCATTCATGATTCAGATATATGATTCATTTTTAAAACGCTTTCCATTTTACTTATATTAACAATTCTGCTTCATTGTCTTGGTATTTTTTATTGAAGGAGCAGCAATACACTACTATTAGCTAGCTGAACACATTCTTAAAGGGACATGAAACTAAATTTTTTTCTTTCATGATTTAGATAGAGCATGCAATTTTAAACAGCTTTCTAATTTACTTCTATTATCTAATTTGCCTTATTCTCTTGATATTCTTTGCTGAAAGGCATATCTAGATAGGCTCAGTAGCTTCTGATTGGTGGCTGCACATAGATGCCTCGTGTGATTGGCTCACCCATGTGCATTGCTATTTCTTCAACAAAGGATATCTTAAAAAATGAAGCAAATTAGATTATAGAAGTAAATTTGAATGTTGTTTAAAATTATATTCTCTACATGAATCATGAAAGAAAAATTTGGGATTTTGTGTCCCTTTAAGCCAATAACAAGATGTATATATGTGCAGTCACCAATCTAGCTCCCAGCTTCTAAGTCTACTTAGGTATGCTTTTCCGTTTTCAACAAAGGAAACCAAGAGAAAGAAACAACGAAGATAATAGAAGAAAATTAAAAAGTTGTTTAAAATTGTATGATATAAAAAAAATAGTATTTTAGGTCCCCTTTAAAATATATTGCGATCCTAAGTATATAAAGAATCTTTATTTATATAAGACATTAAGGGTCACTTCTGTAAACAAAGATGATTACATAATTAATTATATTTAATGATATGGAAATAAATATAATATACCTTAATGAAATATTAACATACCTGAATTTTACCCAGGACTCCTGTGCTATCCATTCTGCTAGCAACGTTCACAGTGTTACCCCAAATGTCATATTGCGGTTTTTGAGCTCCAATAACACCAGCTATAACTGGGCCGTGGTTAATACCTGTAATGTAAAGCAATTAAAATGTATAGACATTTTAAAGATAAATAAGGTTTAAATATAAAACTTTATTGCCTGGTCTATTATGAATAGTACACGTGTAGTACAGTATTATAAATAGAAAAAAAAGTAAATTGACTAAAGAACAGCTTATTGAAGCAGTCCAAAGTGTTTATTATAACATATCAAATAAATTGCTTCTCAATTACATTTTTTTTTTATTCAATCTTTATTGTTTTGTTAATAAACAAACTGAACAATGCTTTGCAATTCCTTTTCAAATGAAAACACACAGCTACTAAATATGCAATACATAATTAATACTTTATTCATTTGCCTTATTGCTAGCTAGATTCCCAGATATTGATGATAAAGGGCATATTACTCGTACATGAAAGGATAAATATTTCTCTCACTTTTCTGAGTTTTCAAGATAGCTCACATTCAAAATATTAAAATTTGTCATCTGAGCTGATGATCAATGATAACCCTGATGGTATTATTACTGGTTAACAAGCAATTACAATCCAAGTGTTAAAAAATACCGTCATACCCTACTACAGCTACTTCCTATGGGAGAAATGACACATATTGTTTGCCTGTTTTATGACCCTGGCTCTACACTTTTTATGTAACCCCCAACCTGCCCCTCCACTTTGACAAGACCTAGTTCTCTCCTCGCCTCTCAATACTTCCTCGCACTTTCGTCTGAAAGAGTTTTCTAGAACTGTGCCTATCATATGGAACTCAGACGTTCCACTATTCGCATTCCTTAAAAACTTCTGTTCAGGGATGTGTACTTTAAGATGTCTCTTACTTATGCATCCCTCTCCATTAACTTCCCCTTGTACTTCCTTTAGAATGTAAGCTCGTGTCCACCTGTTCTGTCAAGATGGTTTACAGCTTACAATGATTCAAGGGCATTGCCCTTAACACATTTATGTACTCCATAACTGTAAACTTAATGTTACAGCACTTCGTAATATGGTGGCACTTAATAAATAATTAATAATAATAATAACTTGGCTCTGAAAATTGTGGATTTTCTAATTCTCAGAACTTGAAATGTTTCCTGATGAATTCTCAAGGCTAATAATGCTGCATATCTTCCCCTAATCGGCTTTAGCTGTTAACATCTGCAAAACCATGCATTTTTTACTGCAGACTAAAGTCCACATTGGCTCCTCCAAATCAGGCAAACGATAGATGGAGTTGGCTACTGAAAATCAATTGCAGTGATTATATGTTGATTTTTTTTTAAAAACGTTTAGACGTCATTTTAAAGTAACACAACAGAAATGTCTTGTGTTTATTGTCCCTTTAATTGGGACCTTCTGAAATGCAGCTGGTATCTTATACTTAAAACTGCAACAAAAATGTTTGAATGTAGAGAATGATTACAGAGAACTATGGGGTTGGTTTCTGTCTTTCTGATTATTGGCTGTTTTTTTGGCTCCTGATCACTGTTTTTCATGTTCCAAGGAATAACATAATTTCTGCATTGGGAAAAGTTGTAATCAGATAACAGGAAAATCCCCCATAAAATGCATGGACAGGATTGGCTTAGGCAATCACAATTTTCTTGACTACAGGATTTGCTCTATATTTTGGTAACACAATTGACTTATTGAATTCAACACACAAAAAGTGTTGATAACACACAAAACAAACCTTATCAAAAAATGTTTTGCCAGTATTTAAAGATGATTTGGAATAATTTGATTATATTGGGTATGTGCAAAACACTCAAACTCTTTATCTAATAACCCTGCCTTTATTACTCAATTTAATTCCAACCATAGGACTATTGGGAAACTAAAAGGCAGGCATTGGTCAGTTCTGATGAGAGTCCCTTTACTTAACAAGATTTTGGAGAAGCAACCAAAATTAATTTTTAGGAAAGCTCCCAATTTCAAACAAAAATTAGCCTCTAACTAGTTATCTCCAAGTGAGGTATTAGAAAGTCTGATATAAATAAGAGGTTCAATATAAAGAGAAAATATAGTTTCAAATGCCATCATCCTATTATATCACGCATGTAGCATTGAACCAGTGATATTATTATTTGTAAATGTTTTAGTCTGTTCCGAAAACGGATACTTTGTAGAGTAAATTGTTGCACTGTATAGATAATATTGTTTGTTTTTTGTTTGATTGTTCAGTTGATATATTTGATAGCAAGAAGCATATGATGTTCATTCACATTCAACTATGATTGGCTGAACACTCATATAATTATCTTTCAAAGTGATAGTCACATATGCCTAAAGAAATGGCTGGAGGGTCAAGAAACATGTAGCATATACTGCACATTGTTGTGCTTTTGATTTTATTATGTTTTTATTAAACTATGTACAGTATGTGATTCTATCTATCAATTTGTAAGTCTCTGTTTTGGATAGCAGTAAAATAGCTGCAGCACAGTTCACAGCTGGACTTCTGTCAAAGAGGTTGAAAGAGGTTGCACTGCTGTATGGATAACTGTTGGATTCTTGGCCTGGAGGGAGAACAAGGTCCCAGCATCCTGAGACGATTGACCAGTGAGCTTAGGTGCTGTAATACCTCAGTCTGTTCCTAACAGCACAACTGAGTGCTGCAACCTTTCTGAGTACCCGGAGAGCTGGGGAGGTTTGAATTGCATCAAATCATTTTGATAAATGTATATGCACAAGTAGGCGCCTTTTCTTTTTTATATATTATATTTGATCTGACTTTGTGGAAGTGGAATTCCAAAAAGAGCAGCTTGGAAAATTGCCTTTTATTGATATACAGACATTTTATTGGGATATACTGTATATGTACCATTGGACACATTTAACTGGTGATGTAGTGATTTGCAGCTGCTATTTGGGTACTTGGATGCACACACATATTTATTTTTGTTTCATATATTATATATGTTTTACTTTGGCACCCCTAGATCTGGAAGTAAATATTTCTAGCCATTTACACCAATAACGTTATTTCTGTATTGGGAAAAGTTGTAATCAGATCTGAGCAGATAACAGGACAAATACCCAGCAAATGCATGTACAGGATTAATGACAGAATTTACTCTATATTTTGGTAACAAATTCAACACACAAAAACCTTTCAACACTTTTGCCATCGTTCAAATATGATTTTAAATAGTTCTATTATGTTGAGCATGTAGAATACACTCTGAAATGGTCACAAACACCATTTTATATATATATATATATATATATATATATATATATATATATATATATATATATATATATATATATATATATATATAGAGAGAGAGAGAGAGAGAGAGAGAGAGAGAGAGAGAGAGAGAGAATAGATTAATTAAACATATATTAAGCAGAGCCTCATTCTATGCAGTCTTGATTTGAGCAGATGCATGGTGGTTCCTGAAGGCGGAGTCACGCAGGAAGTGCAGAGCAGGAGTGCGAAAAAGGGATAGCACTGTTTGCTGCCTGCCACAAGCTGATCTTGGATCCTTGGCGAAAGCTACATTTGCTGCTTTGCCTGGAGACTGGCTCAAATAGATCAGAGTCTAAAGCAGTCCCACCACAAGATTGCCGACACCAGGCCATATCGCAAGGCCGTATCCTCCAAAGCCTGAACAGAACAGGGTAGGAGGACTGGAACAGGCGTAGGTGAGACAGCACCTCCAAAACAAGCACAGCATACACCGTAACAGAGAGGAGCCGGATTCCTAAGCAGCTACTCAGAGTATGCCTCCATGATCTCTGGTTGAGACGAGAGGTGAGGAAGCTAGGGGCACCTGGTGCTTCACCTTACTCGACTCCCAGAGTAGAAGATACCGGGCTGGCCGGCAAGGACCCAGACACAGACAGCAATAGGAACTCTGTATGGTGGAAAGCTGGAACACTCTACTCTACGCCTGCAATATTAAAAAAGCAAAGAGACACGCAACAAGAAAGACACTGTCATTTCAGACCAGGAAGTCGTCTGTTAAACAAGATAAGTGGAATTTTACGTAGCTTCCTGGCAATATATAAAAGTGAAGATTGTTATAAGGTTCATAACTGCAAAGGGTCAAATAAAGAAACCTGTCCTAGCTGGTCAAACATATATGTTAATATTAGACCTGGACTGAGATTTTTGACCAGTTATAAGACACTAAAGTAAGGTTCTCTTCTCTCCCATTTCTGGTATAAGGACACAGCATTATTTTAGAGGAATTGGATGGACTGATGGATTATCTTATGGCATCTAAGTGCATGGGTATAGGGGAAAGATCTTTTAATACTTGAAGCTAGAATATCCATACAAGAGACACTAACACCGTCTTTTTTACAGTGAAAGGAAGGAAATCAGCTGCAGTTTTAGCAGTGGACAGTGACTTGGCATTAGTATAAAGACTCCGCTAAATGTATTATATCAATGGGAAAGGAGTTATGTGATGTATAAGGGTGAAGATTTTGCTCGATATTCTGATATTAGGAGTTTGAGAATTTTTACAGCATGCAGGGACAGGCCCTGGAATAATATATGTTGAGCTCTCCTTTTTTTCTTTTTTCTAAAAAAAGTTCTAGTGTATAGATTTACTGGGGGGGAAAAAGAAAGAAAAGGCTGTATATGATATAATATGTAGAAAAAAAAAGTACTTGCTAGTGCTGGGATAAGCGAGAACCTGATAAATTCTTTCTTTTTCCAAGAACAAAAAAAAAAATTAAGTTCTCTATAAGTTTCCTAGTTAAAAAGATACAGAGGTACAGCATTTTGTCCTGTGTATTAAAGACCTACTTGTTAGTGGTATTTCAGTAGGGTGAAATTATTTCATATACTACTGATATCACTGCAACTGAAAAATTGGTTTGAGAGAGAAGGGCCTCTATTTATCAAGCTGTCAACCGCAAATACGCTGGAGTTCCGCAGCGTATTTGTGGCGAGCCTGATTCGCCGTAGTTATCAAACCCTACAGACCGGCAAAAGTAGAATTTAGTGACGTAACATACGATCTGGCGGACTCAGTCCGACACAGATCGATGCTTATGCCGCTACAGATGTTCAGAATGCAAGTTTGGCACAATCTGACTACTTTTGGTAGTTATCAAAAAACTAGAAGGTACGCTCGCCACTATTCCGGCCCAGCGTACCTGGTTTTCAATCCGCCGCCCTGGAGGCGGCTGATGCCATAGGAATCAATAGGAGTCGGAAAGCAGCGAAAGCTTATGTTCTCTGCTGTCCGATATCCCATTGATTCCTATGGTAAATGTCTACACCTAACACCCTAACATGTACCCCGAGTCTAAACAACCCTAATACTCCCCCCCCCACACCGCCGCCACCTACATTATACTTATTAACCCCTAAACCACCGCTCCCGGAGCCCGCCGCAACTAAATAAATTGTTTAACCCCTAAACCACCACTCCCGGAGCCCGCCGCAACTAAATAAATTGTTTAACCCCTAAACCGCTGCTCCCGGAGCCCGCCGTAACTAAATAAATTGTTTAACCCCTAAACCGCCGCTCCCGGAGCCCACTGCCACCTACATTATATTTATTAACCCCTTACCTGCCCCCCCTACACCGCCGCCACCTACATTAAACTTATTAACCCCTAAATCTAAATCTAACTCTAACACCCCCTAACTTAAATATAATTTAAATAAATCTAAATACAATTCCTATAATTAACTAAATTATTCCTATTTAAAACTAAATAGTTACCTGTAAAATAAACCCTAAGCTAGCTACAATATAACTAATAGTTACATTTGTAGCTATCTTAGGGTTTATTTTTATTTTACAGGCAAGTTTGTATTTATTTTAACGAGGTACAATAGTTATTAAATAGATATTAACTATTTAATAACTACCTAGCTAAAAAAAATACAAATTTACCTGTAAAATAAATCCTAACCTAAGTTACAATTACACCTAACACTACACTATAATTAAGTTAAAAATCCCTACCCTATACTGATTTACAAATAGCCCTTAAAAGGGCTTTTTGCGGGGCATTGTCCCAAAGTAATCAGCTCTTTTACCTGTAAAAAAAATTACAATACCCCCCAAACATTACAACCCACCACCCACACACCCAACCCTTCTCTAAAACCCACTCAATCTCCCCTTAATAAAACCTAACACTACCCCCTTGAAGATCACCCTACCTTGAGATGTCTTCACCCAACCCGGCCTAAGTCCTCAATGAAGCCGGACAAAGTCTTCATCCAACTGGGCAGAAGAGGTCCTCCAGACAGGCAGAAGTCTTCATCCAGGCGGCATCTTCTATCTTCATCTATCCGACGAGGAGCGGCTCCTTCTTGAAGACATCCGACGTGGAGCATCCATCCAGACCGACGACTACCCGACGAATGACGGTTCCTTTAAATGACGTCATCCAAGATGGCATCCCTTGAATTCCGATTGGCTGATAGAATTCTATCAGCCAATCGGCATTAAGTTAGGAAATATCCTATTGGCAATCAGCCTATAGGATTGAAGTTCAATCCTATTGGCTGATCCAATCATCCAATAGGATTGAGCTCGCATTCTATTGGCTGTTCCAATCAGCCAATAGAATGCAAGCTCAATCTTATTGGCTGATTGCATCAGCCAATAGGATTTTTCCTACCTTAAATCCAATTGGCTGATAGAATTCTATCAGCCAATCGGAATTCAAGGGATGCCATCTTGGATGACGTCATTTAAAGGAACCGTCATTTGTCGGGTAGTCGTCGGTCTGGATGGATGCTCCACGTTGGATGTCTTCAAGATGGAGCCACTCCTCGTCGGATGGATGAAGATAGAAGATGCCGCCTGGATGAAGACTTCTGCCCATCTGGAGGACCTCTTCTGCCCGGATAGGATGAAGACTTCGGACCGGCTTTTTTATTTTATTAGGGGGATTAGATAAGGTGTAATTAGTTTAAGAAAATTGTAATTATTTTATTATTTTCTGTAATTTTTTTTTTTTTTTGTGCTTTAGCTAATTTTATTTCATTTTAATTAATTGTATTTCATTATAGTTAATTTATTTAATTAATTTAATTATAGTGTAGTGTTAGGTGTAATTGTAACTTAGGTTAGGATTTATTTTACAGGGAAATTTGTATTTATTTTAGCTAGGTAGTTGTTAAATAGTTAATAACTATTTAATAACTATTGTACCTAGTTAAAATAATACAAAGTTGCCTGTAAAATAAAAATAAACCCTAAACTAGCTACAATGTAACTATTAGTTATATTGTAGCTATCTTAGGGTTTATTTTATAGGTAAGTATTTAGTTTTAAATAGGAATAATTTAGTTTATTTAGATTTATTTAAATTATATTTAAGTTAGGGGGTGTTAGGGTTAGACTTAGATTTAGGGGTTAATATGTTTATTATAGTGGCGGCGGTGTGGGGGGGGGCAGATTAGTGGTTAATAAATATAATGTAGGTGGCGGTGGGCTCCGGGAGCAGCAGTTTAGGGGTTAAACAATTTATTTAGTTGTGGCGGGGTCCGGGATCGGCAGGATAGGGGTTAATAACTTTATGTAGATGGTGGCGGTATAGGGAGCAGCTCAACAAAATAGTATAAGTAAGGGGATCACCCCTATCGGCAATCCCTAATTTTTGCTTTTTTTTCTCGTTGTCCAAATATTAGTGCGCATTTTATGTATGTTTTTATTTTTTTCTTTACACATTAACTATTCACAAGGTACGCACATAGATATAAACTATTCTGTACTTCTCAAAATTTTAAAGAGTTTCCCTTAGTTTGAAGGAAGGGAAAAGGCTGAGGCACTTTTTTTTTATTTTATATTTTCCACAACTTGATTGTTTAACTCGATTCACACTATAGCACTAAGAAGAGAAATTCATTCTCATTTTTTTACACTAATTTACACTCTAATTGAGTTTTTACACAAATATTTAAATAGTAATAAAAGTAAATTGCCAGGGATGGCACCTCCTAGAGCTAAAGATAAGAAACTCAGAGGTGATATAATAGAAATACCTATCTCCCAGGCTATATCTGACCCTCAGAATCTAGTGAAACAAATAATGGAGGCAATACTGCCCCAGCTTGCAGACCTTACAATAGAAGTGAGGTGATTTCAGTTAGAATTTCAGAAGCAGAAGTCAGAATCTCGGCTCTAGAAGATCTCACAAATGCACAGGAGGAGAGTATTAAGAATCATGAAAGTAAAATATGTTACCTACAGAGTAAAATAGAGGAAATGGAGGATAGAGCGAGACGAAACAATTTAAGGGTCATAGGGCTACCCGAGACTCCTGAATTTAAAGATCTGATACACTTTGCTGCAGTAACATTACTTACAGAACTAGGGATACAGACACAGAAAAACTCTATACGAGTCGAAAGGGCACATAGATTAGGTACATTTAGAGAAGAAGGGAGGGATAAGACCAGGAAAAGAGTTTTAAGCAAATTTTTAAATTTCCAAGATAAAGTAAATATCTTACAAAACTATAGAAAAAGAATTCCCTTCTAAATTGGAAGAGAGAATATCCTTCTTTTTCAAGATTTCTCAATCGAGACCTCTAATAGAAGGAGACAAATTACACCAATATGTTCCCAATTAATAAAAAAGGGTTATCAGGCCACGATTATGTACCCAGCTAAACTCAAGGTAATCAGTGACTCCTGCTTTTTATCTCTCTCCTCTCTTCTCTTCTCTTACTCTCCTCTCTTTATACTCCCTAAATGCAAGGGAGACCTTATCTATTGGATTAAAGATATTAAAGTAATATGGATAAAAAAGTTTTGAATATTGTATCATGGAACGTGGGGGGAATAACCTCCCTGATTAAGAGAAAGAGGTTTATAAATAATTTACATCGCTTGCACTCTGATATAGCGATAATCCAAGAAACGCATTTGTCCCACACAGAAATAGTCAAACTTAAATCTAAATGGATCGGAGAGGTTGTTTCCACTCCGGGCGATAGAAGAAAAAAGGGGTAGCATGTCTATTCAACAAAGCTTTAGATTATAAGATTATCTCTAGAGAGTTAGATACTGAGAAAGGATATATGATTATACAATTTGAAGTAACTGGTACACAGTATGTTCTATGTAATGTTTATGGCCCTAATCAAATAGATATAGGATTTTTGGATATATTATATTTAAAAGTGCTACCATATGTTAATAATAATCTAATAATAGCTGGAGACTTTAACATGACAATGCATGCTAAATTGGATAGATTGAATGCTTAAGCGGTTCCAAAAAGAAGCTAGATTTTTAGGAACATTCTGTAAAAGTCTCAAACTTAAGGATATATGGCACACATATAATCCGGATTGTAAAACATTTACATGCGAATCAAAGTCTCATAGAACATTCTCACAAATAGATTTCTTTTTAATTAATGAAAGTATGCTGAAGCTTGATATAGAAACAAAGATACATGACATTTATCTAACAGACAATGCATGCATTTCACTTCAGATTAATAACAGGAATTTAAGCAAAGGGAATAATAATTTATTTTTCCCTTAATTATATGGTGGAGAACATAACATTTCAATATGAGTTGAGAAAATTATGGAGAGAATATTTTAATAATAACAAGGCATATTTAAACAAAATAGAAATATTTTGGGAAACTGATAAGGCATTTTTTAGAGGGGAAATTAAGGCTCTAATGTCTAAATGGGAAAAAAATTCCAAAGTTAGAGAATTAGAACTCACAAATCACGTGAAAAATACTTATAGGAAATATATCGAGAACTCTAATTAAGATACGTGGCAAAAATATCAAGAAGCCAAAAAAGTAAGAGAGATATATTTTTATCAAAAAGAATTTTAAACTGAAATTCAAACCAAAGCTTCTTTTTCAACTTTAATGGAAAGACTACTAAATGGCTCGTGCATATAGTTAAAGCATGTAAAAAGAAAAATCATATAGCAGCGATTAAAAATAAGAAAGAGAGATTTGTGTCTAATGAGGACATAATTAAAACATTCCATACCTTTTTTCAAAAAGTATATACATGCACGGGAATAGATGGGGAGGAAAAAGCAGCCTTCTGGGAAAAAATTAAAGTGCCAAAGTTATCTGAAGAGAATCTAGATTTGCTAAATGTCCCAGTTTCACAGGAAGAAGTAAGTAAAGGGATTCAATGTATGGCTTTAAATAAGGCCCCCGGCCCCGATCAACTGCCAGCAGAATTCTACAATATCTTGCAAGAGTTCATATCTCCTGTCTTGCAAGGTCTTTTCAACAAATATTATATAAAAAATAGAATGTCCTCTCCATACTTTTCAACATCTATAATAACACTTATACTTAAGAATGATAAAGACCCAGAATCTGTAGATGCATATAGACCTATCTCTTTACTGAATAATGACTATAAACTATTAACAGCAATAGTGGCCAACAGACTTAAACTTATTTTGGAGCCACTTATACATACAGATAGAGCCGGTTTTATGGCAGGCAGAAACCTGACAAAAAACATGCACAGAGTACTCACAATTATTGAACAGATATGGGCTAAAAAATATAAATTAAGAGATAACAAAGAAGCAGCAAAAATAACAATTGATGCAGAAAAAGCCTTCGATTCCATCACATGGGATAATTTACTTACCTCTATTAAAAAATTTGGTTTAACAGAGCATTTTAAAGAATTTGTTCAAATGATATATACTCATCCAACTTCAATATTGTCAATAAATGAACAATACTCTCCCAAAATAAATATTTCTAAAGGTACAAGACAGGGATGCCCTTTATCCCCTTTACTTTTTAATCTTGCAATAGAACCACTAGCAATAACTCTAAGGAAAGATTTAGAAGGTATTTTTCTGGGAGGAAGGAAAGTACTATCACTTTATGCGGATGATTTATTAGTATTTATAGAAAACTCCCAGAAAAATATCCCTATATTAATAGATATTATTCAACAATATAGTAAATTATCTGACTATAAGGTCAACCCCACCAAATCTGAAAATCTCTGGCTGCATAAAAATGTAAATACTATTTCCCACACACAATTTAAGGAGGTAGAAGAGCATATTAAATACCTTGGTATCATTTTAAACAGGAATCCATCTAAGTGGTACGAGTTGAATTACAAAAAAGTATGGGCATCGTTAGCAAGAGATTTACAGAAATGGGAGGTGTTGCCTCTGGGTGTTTCTGCTAAAATACATCTGATTAAGATGATTCTCCTCCCCAAAATATTATTCTTGTGCCAAAACTTACTGATATTTCTAAAAGAGTTAGATCTTAAACAATTTCATTCAAATTGCCTAAAATGTCTCTGGAAAGGAGGGAAAGCACCTATGGCCTTGAAGAGACTAATGAGAAAAAAGAAAATAGAGGGCTTGGCTTTCCTAATATCAAATTGTACAATAGAGTATTCTTGGTTAAGATTGCTTGTGACTGGCTGATCGAAAAATATTTAGTCTCCTATGCACAACTAGAACACAATTTGATATATCCACTTTCATTGAAAGGTTTTCTTCACTCTGATCTCAAGAATATACCCAAAGAGATGGTTAAATTAAAAACAATATATAATGTAGTGGTGGCCTGGTTAAAATATAATAAGGTATCTCAATATCTTACTATCCGAGGGAATCCAGATTTTATACCTGGAATAAAGCAAAATGTTTTTAAGAAATGGGAGCAGAGGGGCTTGATTTATGTAGCTCAACTTAAAGATACAGAATTACAGACAATTAAATAATTTAATGCATTAACACAGGAATTTGCTTTATCCACCAAAGATTTCTATGCGTACCTTCAGATTAGACATCTTTTTTTTTTTTTTTAAACTACGAGAAAAATATGGGAATAACTGGTCTCTGGGAGTAATAGGTTCTAGTATAAAGATGTATCAAGCTGGCTTGAACTCAATATCAATATGGCATAACTTAATGATGCAGACAACGGGACAGGACAATTTAGAGAAAATAAACATTGGTTTGAGTAAAGAGTTTAGAGAGATGTCAGTAGCAGAAGTTACACAAAGTATTAAACAAGTAGATAAAGCTATTAACTCTATTAGTTGGAAAGAATCCCATTTAAGAATTCTGTACAAGGCATATATGACACCAGCAGCTATAGCAAGATGGTCTAAGCAAGATAAGCTGGGCTGTTACAGATGTAACTTTGTAAATGCCGATATATGTCACTGCTTTTGGACATGCCCTAAGATCCAAAAATTCTGGAATAGGGTTAATTACTGGGTGAATAGGTTTTTTTGAAAAGAAATGTAAATTAGAGGCACAACATATATTTTTTCTATATCCAAACGCAAAAGATAGAGATAATGTAGTATTAATTAACACATCCATATTAATTGGGAAAAATTTTATACTGAGATCTTGGAAATCTAAATCTGGTCCAACGATGAAAGAATTTAATAATAAAATACTGGTACAGATGAATATGGAACAATTTAATACAAATATAACACAGGAGAAGAGAGTAGCTTTTGGTTAAAGATACTATTGACACTTCCAGAGAGGGTACAAAAGCAGATAATATATCCCTTTAGAAAATCTGATTATTTCAGTATATCCTTAATATCTGGAAGCTTTCCACAGTTCTGGGGAGATTGAGAGGTGGGCGTGAGGAAGGAGAGAAGAGTCTGGTGCCCCCCATTTTTTCCTTTCTTTTCTTTTTGCTTGTTTTGCATTGTTCTTATGTTGTTTCTCGAAGTTAGGTGGCATGATAATAAGTTTCTTAATATTGCCAAATAGATCTTTTTTTTCTAATATTTATAGACCAGGGGGAATTAAGTTGGAATTTTAATATAGATAAAACTTTGACTCTTGAGAGTCTTGAAAAATTACTTATTAAAGAATTGAAAATTAAGACTGAGCTAAAATTTATGGAAAAATATATTAAAACTGGAATGGTCCCGAGAGGATTAAGATTAAAAAAGGATTGCACCTTTGAACTAAAGACACCATTAAAAATTGAATGGATTGATGTTTTAGAGAAAGCATCTCTTGACTTGATTAAAATTATTATTAAATCCAGAGAGAGTGCTATTAAAGAAATTAATGAAGAAATTTCCAAACATAAATTATATTTGGAAACAAGGAAAAATCAGAGCAATCTACAAGAGAAGCAGAAAGAGGTTATTCATAATCTAGAAGAACTTAATAAAGATTTACTAAATATTAAATGGAATAAATTTTATAGAGACCAGGAAGATTACCAATACGAACAAGCAATAGACACAGATCAGGAAATTACTGTACAAAAAAATAATAAATCATTATTCAGTAAGAAAAAAGAAAAAAAATTACAAATAGATACTAATGATTCATCTGCTGATGTAGAAGAACTAAATACAGAAACTAGAGATAATACACCGAGAAGATCCCACCTTAATGAATTCAATGAGAATAAAAGAAGAAGAGAATCTTATAATTTTAATAATAGAGATAATCAGAGAGAAACTATTCAAAATACTAATCGAAATTATTATAAGGAAGGTGAAAATTTGAGAACAAACACTTATAATAAAAGCTATGATATAAGAAGAGATGAAGGTTTAGAAAGGAGGAGGGACCAGTCTAGGGAGTTCAAAGCACCTTATAACAATAGAAGATTTAGACAAGATTACAATAAAGGGTATACTCCTTACCATCCAAGAGGTAGATATTATAACAACAGAGAATATAACTCAAGAAATCAGTCTCACTATAATAGAGAAGAGTACAGAAATGACTCCTGGAATGAGAGACAGAATGGGAATTATTATAGACAAGATCTTAGGAACCATTGGAGAGGAGAGAATGATAGACAAGTATATGGGAATTCTTATGATAGACGAGAGGAGGAATCCACCAATAGAGGTTGGTATGATGACAATAGAGTAGAACATCACAAAAGAATGGGGGAAAGAAAACAAGAAAAAATACAACAAAATTGGAAAGTACCGATATATAATAGATATGAAGTATTAAACTAGGAGGAGTTAGAGTATACTTCATCTAAACCCAGGAGGATAGAAAAACAAGGGGCGCCAACATAGTGTGAATCAGTTTGGAAAACTGGAAAACAGTAGTTATAATAAAATCTACTCACAAGTGGAGTGGCACCTAGAACCAACTGGGTGCATACAGGCAGGCTGACATTCAGGACCAGCAGTCAGTACGCTGTAGGTCTCACCCGGGAGACCTGTGGGTGGGTCAGATGAGGTAGATGGAGTCGGCTGTGTGTCGTCTGGTGAGCCGGATCGCCACTGTGGAAGTCCAAAGGGCTGTGTTGTTTATCCCAAAAGGGTAGCTGCTCACACGATCAGCCTTGTTTCCAAACGAGTTTCCAATGTCAGTGTATGGAACAAAGGGATAAAAACCAAACTGGGTATAACCACTGCAAACTGTGGTAATATTAAAAAGGCACAGAAAACCGGGTCTGTCTAAAAACAACTATTTAATTGCTACGCGTTTCTCAGTCCGTAAAGGACCGTTTCCTGAGGAACATCTCATTAACGTCAACCAATTTATCAGAAAATTAACTCTAAAAAAATACTTCATCAAATGGGGTGCGAACCTTGTGCTCTACAGACGCTTTATCGATGATATGTTTTTCATCTGGGAGGGTGATTTTGAACTCTTAAATCTATTCATTGAAGATCTTAATACAAATACCTATGGACTCTCATTCACACATGAGTGCAGTACATTAAAAATTAACTTCTTAGACGTTGAGATAGAAGTAATTAACGATGAAATGAAGACACATACTTTTTAAAAAAAAATAGACTCTAACAATTATATTGACTCTAGCAGTTGTCATCATATTAATTGGAAAAAAAACATCCCTAAAGGCCAATTGTTACGTTTAAGGAAAAACTGTACTGATATACAGGATTATGAAAAACAATCAAAAACTCTAATAGAGAGATTTGAACAAAAAGGTTACGATAGGAAAAGAATTGAATTAATTGCAGAAGATGTGAAAAGTACAAACAGAGAAGATCTATTATCAAAAAAGAACAAAGATAGTGATAAAAAGTTCGATATGGGAATTCCAATTATAACAACATATTCCACACAATACAAACTGTTTCAAAATATAATTAAAAAACACTGGCACCTTCTATTAAAAGATCCTATTTTGGGCCAAACATTACATAAACAGCCAAAATTTATTTATAAAAAAACAAAAAACTTGAAATCTATATTAGCCCCTAGCGAAATTAAAAACACTAGGAATAAGAGAATGTTTGAAAGAGGGATATTAGATCAGAAGGGAGAAAAAATTGAAGGTTTTTACCCCTGTCACAGTTGCAAATCTTGCAAATACAGCACTAAACTAAAAAACATCAAATCCGATAAAACAGGGAGAGAGATCAAAATTTCTGACATAATTAGATGTACAGATATTAATGTCATATATCTTATCCAATGCCAGTGCAATCTAAAATATTTTGGTCAAACGAGTAGAAAACTCAAAGACCGCATAAGAGAGCATATACTGGCAATTGAACATGAGAAAGTTGACACTATCCTCTATAAACACTTCAAAGAAATACATCAAGGTAGACTAGAGGATTTTAAGTTCTGGGGCATTAGGAAAATACTACCAGATGGGAGAAGAGGAAACATGGGGAAAAAGCTTCAGAAACAAGAAGCAGAATTCATTTATAATTTTGGGACATTACACCCCAATGGCCTTAATAATGAACTTGATCTAAATTTTCTTATATAATCTCCTATAGATGATCAAAATCTTAATTTCATCCTGTGTATTATAGTCAAAACAAAGGGTGTTCTCCATGAACGGAATTATGATGCAATAATAATTTTTTTTTATAGTTATTATGAGTCATATATATCAACCCTATATATTAGAACTTTTTCTTTCTTATGTATATTACATTTTAAAAAATTAATATCTAACACACCAAAGTTCATGCTATGTGTTCAAATGCGCTCTCAAATTATTGGTTAGCTGGTATAGCAATGGATCATATAGATGAATGTTATATGCTGTTTAATGACTAGTCAGCTTAAATGCTTTCTCAAACTATTGATGAGCATGTTAGTAATTTAAAGATGAATGTTATATGCTTATTAATGACTAGTACATCTCATTAGACATATGGTGGCTCAATATCTTTAGACACTGGCTCAACTTTTTTAGACACTGGCTCATTATATATATATACGTTTTTTATATTTGTTATATATATATATTTATTTTTTATTTTTTATTTTTTATATTTTTTTATAATATAAAAAAAACATTCTTACATTTTTAACTTGTTCAAGTTTAATTTTTCATTTTTTTATTGTCATTATTTGATTTTTTATGTTATTTGGGAGAGAAATATATATATATTTTTTATAATAATATAATACATATTTTTTATTTTTATTTTTTATGACTTCATTCTCTTATGTTCATTTTTTGAAAAACATCGATTTTTTATTATAAAAGTTCAATCTTTTTCGAAACTCACAAAGTATAATATAGAAAATAAAATATTATTAACATACATCTGAGGTATATATGAGGGTAAAATACATAACGGATTAAAGGATAGCAATAGCAATATCAAATGATGTTTTTTCATCAACTGTAAGGTAATTGGCACACATCAAAAGACTTTTTATTCTAGCCAATTAAGGGTTAACAGGAAACCCTTTAAATACCTGGGAGAAGCCGGATCTGGTATACTTGATAAAGGCTTGTGTCCTAAAAGCCGAAACGCGTAGAAGACAACCAGCTCCAGCATTTACTCTTCAAATAACTGGCCAGTTTTAGTTATTTTTTGCTCCCAAGACTGTCCGCCTGAAAGTGAAAATTTCTCAACTCACCGGACGATAGGAGCATCTTTTACAAACCACGGAAAAGATTTCCTTCCCCTATTTTCCGACACAAAGGAAAGTATTTGAGGATCGGATCCTCCGTAACACAGCTACTTCCGGTCTAGAGAAAAAACGCCACTACAAACAATTATCGGCGTTGCTACAAACAGAATCATCGTAGGATTGGGTAAGAGATTCTTTTCATTTGTATGTCTATGAAGATAATATAACATACATAAAGTCAAAGAAAGAATTCATGTCCCATATGAAAAGAATTAATGCAATACATAAGAAAATATGTTAAGAGATTCACCTTAAAGCCGTAAGTGAGCCCCTTTGAAATACCATTGGTTGCTCCGCTTTGAAAGAAATTTGCACTCTAACAAGAATTTGCAACATTGTTATAGAAGAAGATTCATATATACCTTATTTTTCAATATTAACATTGAAGTTGATACACACTATCAGAATTGTCGGATTATAAGTCTCTGTGGCCACAGTGCAACAATAACAACATTGTAGACTTTTATTAACACTCCTAGAGACGTTATATAACTTCTGGTATTATTGTGAAGATTCAAGGATCTACGTGGGAACTTAGAGACTTTATAAATATTTTCAGAAACATAGATAAACTACCTAAAAAGAAGTTTATTGTACACACAATTTCAAGTGTCAGTTTTTTTAAAAATTATTTTTCTTGCTGCAGCATTTTTAAAAGATTGTTTCTATATATATATTAAACAAAAAAAATTTTCTGAGCCTTTTAGTGTCTAATGATATATTTATCCCCCTTTTGCAAATATATTTTTTTTCCTTTTCATTTTCTCTTTTTGGATTCTCAACCAGCATTTAATACATAATTCAAACTATAGAATCCAGCAACTGAGTCACGCATCCAATAATTGTTGGGTCCCATTACACTTTTTTGCTATATTGAATATATTATTCATTATCACTATTGTGTTTTCTTATATATTTTTCTATAATAAAATAATATTTTATTCACTTTTTTAATATTCTTGTATGGTATTTTTTCTTTCACTAAATACTTTTTACTTAATATTTCACGTTGATTTACACCATTTATCACACTAATATTAGATATTTTTCTATCCACTTCAAGACAGCTAGCCGTAGGCGCCACCTCTAACTCTCTCTGTTGTTCTGTCTAGCATTCTTGGTTGCAAATTTGTGAGATTTTTTGCAAACCTAGAGGTAGGCCAGTCTGTCTTAAAAACAGTTCGATACACACCCCTTGTTTTTTGGAATTAAGTTGGAGGCTGTATATTTGTAAAGCTGAATCGAGTACAGGATCATTTGTTGGTATGATACTGAAAAAAGGGGGGGGTCAATATAAGGTTTACTTCTGAGTAAAGATATTAGGCCTCCCTTATGTTAATTAGTGATGGTTAAGGTATGACCAGTATGAGCAAGGATATGAGTCAGGACAGATGGATACCTCGCCCGTTTTAATATATTGAAATTTTATGCTGCATAAAATAAGCTAAGAAGACAATATGGTACAAGAAATATATTGGTTTTAGATTGTATATGTAGGTAATATGCAAAACAAATTTCGTAACTATGTATTGATCAGGTATCTGTATATGTTCCGGCAGTGTCATATGATGTATTGTTTTTGCATTGTCTTCTTTTTGTTTTGATTTACAACCCTCAATAATAAAAAAAAAGAATTTAAAAAAAACATATATTAAGCACTATTGTATAGTCTCTTGGTAGTGGGCAGGACAGACATTTAAATATGTAAATGTGTTTAATAGGCATATTAATGATATTTCATATACATAAGACAAGAAGGTACCTCTAAGAGTAGTAATATAATACCATATGGACAGAATTGAAAGATTAGCAATCACATAGGTGAAGCACTTGATAGTGCTATTCACACATGCTGAATGTACATCTCGTCACAGGTGAAGCTGGACCAACCCCCATTATTTCTATTTGTTTCCTTTTTTTCTCAGGAACTCATAAGAGAGCTGGGGTTCTCACACTAATCTTCCTCAATATCATCAAAAATTGTATTTACTTATGGAACCACTTTACCCACAGCAGTAGTCTTCTAGTGCAAAAATACACTACCGTCGCCCAGGATTGATGTAAAACATCTGGGTGCCAATAAGTACAAATAATAAAAACAAAATGTTTCTCAGATAACTGTTAAATCAGGGTATATTGAGGAATATTGATGAGAAAACCATGATTCTCTTATGAGACAAGTAGAGATGAATGGAACACCTAGAATTAAGGGGGGGGGGGTGATCCAGCTTCACCTGTGACAAGATGAAAGTTCAGCAGAGGGGGACCCAGCATGTGTGAATAACACTATTGAGTACTTCACCTATGTGCGTTTTAATCTTTCTGCTTTTTCCATTTAGTATTAAGTTACTACACTATGAGGTAAATTCTTGTCTTGTTTATGTTTACAGATTGTGCCTTGCAAAATCACAGATTATAACTTCGACCACCACTTAGTGATACTAACGGATTATAAAATCTTATTATTGTATTTGATATATATTTTTTATATATATATATATATATTGATTAATAGGTATTGTTTCTATTGTGCCCCCTATTTACCCTATTTTCTATTTGCATGACGACCCATTCTCGTCACGTGCATGGAAGAGGTTACACAAGATTTCTATCAGCAATCGTGTATCAGGTTTTAAAAGTTTGACATTTTGTTTCACAGCATTTTAATATTAAACAGAAGCCCCGAAAATGAACATGACTGCTGAGCCAATTAGTGGTGACAGATGTGTGTAGCTGACAATCACAAGCCAAGTATGTGTTTAACGAATTTGAAAACAGCATTAGGGAATTTTTTACTGCACAATTACTTGCTTAAAACATTAGAGCATTTCTTTATTGTGGCTTTATCAGGTTAATTCAATCTTATTTACAGTATAAGCCAAATAGTTATTCTGATTTTCTATCTAATCTGCTAATTGTGTAAATATCTAATGTAAAGATATTGAATATTTTTCTCTGAGTGGGTTGAAAATGTTTAATAAAAAAATCACAATAAACTTATTCTTAAATTGAAAGTCAATCCTAGCTTTTGTGAAATGCTAGGATTGACTATTGGAACAAATAAAAGGGACTTTTTTTTATTCCTGTTGAAAGCTCCTTTATTTCAAGCTCAGGCAGAACGCTGTTTTGCCGAGAGGGGAAGTTTTCACCTCTTAGCCAATAGCAGTGTGAGAAGTCCGGCTTGAGGCCGTGTGGCACCGGATTTCCCGCACGGCTTGAAACAAATAAAGCTTTCAGCATGAAGTATTTTATAGTTCATGACTGAAAATCCCCTTTATTTGTTCCAATTGTAAATCCTAGCATTTCACAAACGCTAGGATTGACAATCACTTTAAATAATTCATTTTTTATCAAATTTATGTTCCTTATTTACATTTTTAGTTTATACAAGTGCTTTATATATATATATATACTGTATATATGTTCTATTAATCTTCATTTGTGCATTTAACGCAGACAAAAATGCTTAAAACTAAATCTGTTTTTTTATTATCTAGATCTTTTTAGATTGGATGAATGAAAATGGCAGATGGAGCCTCTATATTATATACATGCTTGTATGATAGTTATTTCTGCATATCCTTTTTTATGTTTACTTAGTAATTCCTAAAGAATGCAGAATATACTTTTAAAATGTGCTGAGCTTTAGCTTACACTGCAATGACAGACCTGCTGTTTTTATAATTAGTTATGAGTACACTTAATAGAGTGGGAAGCCCTCTATTTTTAGAACTTACAGTCTATGTTCTTTTGTCTTTTCTACTAAGGAAACAATACCTAACGATTCCTGATGAAAGGTGTCTGATGAACTAATTATTCACTGGGAACACGTGAGCAAGAACGCTTTTTCATTTGCTTTTAAATAATGCACCATTGGTGTTATTTGGTCTCTCATACAAGTTCACACACTTACAATAATTGCACTCCAGCTGCTCTTGTAAATGTGCAGAAATATTTTTAACTTTTTAACAATTAGCTATTTTGTTTGATAAATGAGTTAGACTGAATGTTTATCTAGTACGATTAATTAAACTCGAGTATATAAAGTGCACAGCCTGTGTTGCTGACACTGTATGGTTTTATTAATAACAATTGTTTATTTATAAAAATATTTTGCTAATATTTATTTTACCTGTCCTTATTTTATACTCATCAGAGTTTTAAATAACATATATATCATATATTATAGTATGTGTGTTTTTTAGGATCTTAGGGACTGTTGTGTATATACACACAAATCTTTGTGTCTTGTACTTTCACATGCTAAAATATCCAGCACTGAAACAAAAGCCCCCTGCCTATAGTCATATTTGGCATGTGTTTAGCAAACAAATGTTGATTTAAAAAAACCTGCATATTATTTGTTTTGCCTGTTTTTACTGTAATTTAACTCATACAATTGCATTTTCATTTCCTTACAGAAAGGCTGGAGTGCTTTTAATGGAATGTAAAAACCTTACATCTGTCTACATGCTGCACAGTGATTAGATTATATTTGCAGAAGTTTATTTATATTTGTTTCTAATTGGCCACAGCAAAATAAGTAAGATTAACAACATTCAAGCAACGTTTCAAAGGGTTTGTTCCTGGCCAGCAAAACAATGAGTATTTTTCTAACCACATCACAGTTTTAAATTTTAAATTTGTTTTCATGCAGATCTTTTGAAATGCAGTTATAAATTTGTTATTTATGAATACAATATTTTTTTATTTTTTGTATCTTTTAGAATAGAATGTATAGGTTGAACTCAATGAACTTCTTTTTTCTTTCAACCTCTTCTACTATGTTACTATGATAAGTGTGAATAAATCTCCACGTTCTATCATCACATTTTTTTTTCTGTTGAGTTTTGGGGGCATATTTATCAAGCTCTGTATACCTTAAAGGCTCACCGGAAAAAGATGTTATGAAGCAGCAGTCTAAAGACCGCTGCTGCATAACTTGTCCGCCTGCTCTGAGTAGGGATGGGCGAATGTTTCGCAACATTCAAAAAACGTCACAAATTTTAACACATTCGTTTGTTCGAATCGAATTTCGAATGTATACATAACATTCTAACATTCTATTTTCGATTGTTCGGTTTAGAATTTTATGATTACATTCGAAAATATTCTTTTTGAAAAATTTTAATTTAGATTTGTAATAGTATTTCTAATGCTTTCTTTAAATGTAATATTCAAATTCGAAAAATTTGAATTTATATGTTTGTATCTATTATGTATCAATTTACTAGATTCCCTCCCTACCACATGAACTATTGAACTTCTGAATAGTATTTGTTAAATAGAATGTAAAATTTGAAATTTCGAATGTGGACATTCGATATAATTATAAACATTCAAATTCGAAAGTGACATTCGAAAACTGTAAATAGCAATCGATTATAGAATTTTTAAGAACATTCGAAAATTTACACATTTGCCGATCCCTAGCTCTGAGGCGGCGGACAGAAATCAACCCGATCAAATACGATCGGGTTGATGGACACCCCCTGCTAGCAGCCGATTGGTCACGAATCTGCAGAGGGCAGCATTGCACCAGCAGTACACAAGAACTTCTGGTGCAATGATAAATGCCAACAGCGTATGCTGTCGGCATTTATCGATGTGCAGCGGACATGATACGCTACTTTGTATCATGTCCGCTCGCACATTGGTAAATAGGCCCCTCTGGATTTGTTTTGACATATATTCTTTCACTTTAACTCTTTGAAAGCAACACAATTATTTGTATAGTTTATGTACAGTAAAGGGAGAAAACATTGGTATTCACTAATAGAAAAGATTGAAGAGCAATGTGAGATGCAATGCAATTTGCTGACTTTACATTATGGTGGGGCTATATAGACAGTTTAGTTTAGTGACTTTAGATTATGGTGGGGCTATATAGACAGATATAGATAGTTTGCTAAGCAACTTTGCAATTGGTATTGTGTTAAAGTCACAAAGGTAAAATTTAGACACCAATCAGAAAGTGCTACCCAGGTGCTAAACGAAAAATGGGCCGGCTCCTATGCTTACATTCTTGCCTTTTCAAATAAAGATACCAAGAGAACAAAGAAAAAATTATAATAGGATTAATTAGAAAGTTGCTTAAAATTGCCTGATCTATCTGAATCATGAAAGTTTAATTTTGACTAGAGTATCCCTTTAATAGCAATAATTCCTCAGCTGCTTAAACTAAAGACAATCAGAAACACTTAAAAGCAACCTGGTTTTACATGGGAGCCACAACAGAACAAAACTTTGATCATCTCTTTCCCTACATGCAAACTTTCTCATTGCTTTCATCAGCTGCTTAAACTAAAGCTGGTCGGTCGGCGTTCTCATTCAGAGCTCCTTAAAGGGATAGTTCACTGTAAAATTGTTTTTCCGTGAATGTGTTCCCCATGACTTGTTATACCAGCTACAGCATATAAAATGTATCAGAAATTGCTAATTTGTGCTTCTTTTTGTAAAATAAGTAGCTGGATTTACTCTTTGCAACCACAGCCGATCAAAATAGGCTAAGCTTGCTGACAGATCATCACTTGTTATCTTACCACTCAAATGCTTCCCTTTCTTATCTCTTTCTTTGTACAATACTTAGAAAAAACAATTAAAAATGAACATTTTAGAGCTGTACCTCTTCCACCTCCCACTGTGAGTGCAATTTCTCCTGCTGGCTGTGTTTACATAGTATATCAATAGCCTATACCTAGGTATTGAAAAATTCAGTATAGGTAGGGATACTACAGGCTAAACAAACTATTTCAAATGCCAATATAAAGGCTAAGGAGCTATTTGTAAACAATTAAATACACTCCAGAAGGTAAAATGAATAATTGGAAACAAATTAAAGGAGATAGTTTTTGTGTAAACTGTCCCTTTAACAATGGAATAACCTCCTACAAAACATCAAATCCTCCAGCAACATGAGATCCTTAAAAAGAAAAATCTCTCTTTCTTTACAAACAGATCAATCTTATAAAGACTGTAAATTATAAAAATTCCTTCCTTGTGTCTGTATATAGCTATATAAAAATGTAACTGTACAATATGTAATGTATAGCTGGCATATCCCAGGATATACTTGAAAACGAGAGAAATCTCAATGTATTATTCAGCTAAATCATTTTATAAATAAATAATATAAATAAATATTTTTGTGTTCCATTTTTTTTTTTTTGCAACTGTGATGTTTATATATTATTTACACACACATACCAGAAACTATTTTTACAGAGTTTTCGGTAATTCTGAAAATGTGGTAGCACATTTAAACCAAACATGTTTCACTTTTGAAGTTTTCACTGCTAGATACCAAACAATTTTATTTATTAATGTTGACATAAAAATACATTTGGGTGCAACAAAATGATCTGTCGAAACTGAACTATATAACATGGTTTTGAGTCAAACAAATGCAGGATTTTGTTCATATGTGGTTAAGAAAATGCAGCAGATTGTCAACAAAAGTTTAGTATAGTCTATAAACACTTGATGGCACTGTCTACTCAGCATGGATTAAAGAAGCAAAAATAAATTTAGAACAATTTACTAATTTGTATAATAATCATGGAAAAAATAATTAAATAACAATTTGGAAAATAAGTAAGAAATAAATCTATGAAATAAGTTATTTCTGGTAGTTATGTTGATGTGTATTCACCTACTATGCACATTATGATGAAATATGCAAAGATATGTATTATTTTTAAGTATGATGCACAAAAATGTCACAAGAATCATGTTCCAAATCTAATTATCAGGGTAGACAATGAAGTACAATATATAGTAAGAGTTTTGTACCTCTAAGCAGGTATCTAGCTAATTAAAGGTGCAATAAGTGTTAAAAATGTTTTCTCTTTAGTTCTATTAGTTCTTGAAAAAGAAAATGTAATGGTTCCTAAGTTATATGCAGAATTGCTTAGCTACATTTAAAATGTACCTTTCATTCTACCTTCTTGGAGGGTCCTCAGCCACCCCCACGTCTGCAGAGATTTTTCTTCTAACCTTAAAGGGACAGTCTACACCAGAATTTTTATTGTTTTAAAATATAGATAATCCCTTTATTACCCCTTCCCCAGTTTTGCATAACCAACACAGTTATATTAATATACTTTTAACCTCTGTGAATATCTTGTTTCTAAGCCTCTGCAGACTGCACCCTTATTTTAGTTATTTTGACAGACTTGCAGTTTAGCCAATCAGTGCCTGCTCGCAGATAGCTTCACGTGCATGAGCACAGTGTCATCTATATGAAACACATGAACTAACATCCTCTAGTGGTTAAAAACTGTTAAAATGCATTCTGAAAAGAGGTGGCCTTCAAGGTCTAAGAAATTAGCATATGAACCTCCTAGGTTAAGCTTTCAACTAAGAATACCAAAATTGGTGATAAAAGTAAATTGGAAAATTGTTTAAAATTACATGCTCTATCTGAATCATGAAAGTTTATTTTGGTCTAGACTGTCCTTTTAATCCAAATATTTACCAAATAAACTTAAAATTATAGTTCATTTCACTCTTGAAATTTTAGTAAATGTTTTGTCTAAACATTAGTTACCATGAGGTAGATACACTCTAATTTTCACTTTAAAATGTAATACTAAAATATATATGTAAACATTACAGCACAGTACAGTTTCATTAATATTAAACTCAAGGAATATAATCAAGGGTTTTATGAAAAGTAAAACAAAACCACATGTAGAGCAGTTGGCACCTTATTTCCCTACCACTTTATCAGTTTACGAAATGTGTATAAAACATTGTGATATACACTATTGAAACATATGCTGTTTGGTCTGTATTCTCTCTTGAATACTGTACTATTCAAATATGGGCTCCATGTACTAAGCAGCAAATGCCTGCATACCGCAAGTTGCAAAGCAGCGGTCATTCGACCATTGCTTTGCAATCTCTGCCCAAACTCTCAGGTGGCAGACATAAATCATTCTTAACACATTCATTGGTGGTGATTGACAGGCCCTGCTCTAGTACAACTGGTAATATTGCACAAGCAAATGCGTGTGCGACCTACTACAGTGTACATTGCCCGTTCACCGAAAAGTTGGGTGGACCGGTTCCCAAGTCAGAAACCTTGTCCACCAGCTAAATAGTACATGAGCAGCAACACAGAAAGTCAGCGCACCCAGCACAAAAGGGAGACTCAGGCAGCAGGAACATGTAGAAATTTGATTTATTGCAATGTTTGTTAAATCCACATTACAAAGCTTATCAACGTGTAATGGCTGGCAGCACCAGTCAGGGAATAAACAGGTCAGACGCGTTTCCTATTGCATAAAGCACAAACTCCTCAGCAGGGTCACTGAGGAATTTGTGCTTTATGCAATAGGAAACGCGTCTGACCTGTTTATTCCCTGACTGGTGCTGCCAGCCATTACACGTTGATAAGCTTTGTAATGTGGATTTAACAAACATTGCAATAAATAACATTTCTACATGTTCCTGCTGCCTGAGTCTCCCTTTTGTGCTGGGTGCGCTGACTTTCTGTGTTGCTGTTCATAATTGGAGCGGAGGTGGAATGCTCCCGTCCTCGCACCAGCTGAAGAGTGAGTACTACGTCATCATGTTACTACGTTTCATTGGAGGAAGGATTCACTACGTGAAAGCCACTGCAGTTGTTTGGATTAATCGGCAGCCGTGTCTGAGCGCTCCCTTACACAAGTTTTAAATAGTACATGAGGCCTGTGGTCTTTCTTAGGTTTCTACTACTAAAAATATAGAAATACCAGTTTTGCTTGCAGAATCAAAAGGCTGATGAAATCTGACCATAATTTCTTATGAAGTGTAAACTTAATAATTGTTAGGCTATCCTCATGTATATCCAGGCATTCTGCTAATAACCCCTTATTGTAGTGTTGATCTTTTTGGGACCCTGTCTGATTTTGGTTATCATAGGGGCATAGTTAATATTGTACCATTGTTTAGGATCACAACATATATTATACCCAAATAAGTAAAATATGGATGTACTTCTTTAAAGGGAGTCTCAATCTTTCTTTCTTCAACTGTAAAGAGCAAGAGTAGCTCTGATTTTAAAGCATTAATCTGTTATCCTAAAAAGGAGCCACATGCCTGTACTGTATTGAGTATCATATGCACTTCTTCCTTGACCTCTTTAATAAACAATAAAAGATCATCAGCATATAATATTAGTTTAACCATACCTACAGTGATTCCCTCTAATGTTCCCCTAAGCATAGCGGCTATGGGTTCAAAAGCCAGATTAAAAAGTAGAGGCAAAATCGGACAACCCTGTTGTGTACCTTTTGCCATAGTGAATCTATCGGATCTTATGTCATTTACCAAGATGGAAGATGATGCTTTTGTGTAGATTGATTTAATAAAGTTAAATAGGTGATCCTAGGTTATAGAGTTGAACGCTGTTTGCGCATCTATAGATAGCATGGCAGCATCCTGCATAACCCATTTCCTCTCCTCCCTTTTGGCATTCCAACAAGAATCTAATATTAAAAAGACTTTGCATGAATTAGCAAATGTGTTCCAGTTGGGCATTTAACCTGTTTGATCTAAGTTAATTAAAGGTTCGATAACCTTTTTCAATCTTCTAGCTGAAATGCCTGTGAAGAGTTTATAGTTAGTGCTGAGTAATGAAATGGGTCTGTACAAATCCATTGACTCAGGATCTTTCCCTTTTTTTAAATCAAGGTAATGACAGATTCTCCAAAATAGCAGGACGGGGTTTCTCCCTTCACATAATAATAACCATTAAATAGTTCAGTCAGAGTTGGGGCTATGTCCACCTTCAGAATTTTATAAAATTCCCCTGGTAGAAGGTCTGGTCCAGCTGCTTTATTTTTTGTTATCTATTACCTGCTGTACTTCTACCTCAGAGATTGGAGAGTTAAGGAATTGTAACTTCTAAGAATTTAGAAGGGGGAGAGCGATAGCCTGCCAAAAATTTTGTTTTATTAGTATAGTCTATATCTGGCGGGGAGTATAATGTTATTTTTTCATATGAATTTGTTAATAAATGGTTATCGGTCTTGATCGTCTTAATGAAATTCTGTTTTACTTCACTTTAACACATCTTGCTAGATACTTCCCAGTTTTATCTCCAAATCTGTAATATTTAGCTCTGGCTCTGAGATCATTAATAATGTTTCTCTGTTCATTAATAACCACCCACTCTGTCCTGGCTTTAGTATATTTAGCCCAATTCTCTCAGTTGGGACAGACAATATAGGCATTGTATCTATTTTGAGGTGATTTCTTTCTTATTGATCTCTTTCCTCCAATTCTGGTAATATGTTCTAACCTCCCCCCTATGAACGGCTTTTGCAGCCTCCCAAAACGTCTCTTTGTTATGTAGATAGGATTAATTATCTTTTTTATATAGTTGCCACTTAGTTATGAGCCAATTCTTGAATTTGATATTGGAGCTCAGAAATTGGGGAAATCTGTAACATTTAGTTTGATCTTTTGCTGCTTCTCCCCAGGACAGTTTAAGGGAGATTGTTGCATGGTCAGAGAGTGTGAATTCTCCTATCTTTGTTTCGCAATTAAGACCAAAGATTCTATCAGAAGTTACGAAGAAGGGATTATATTTCTTGGATTTACACGTAAATGCCCTAGTATTTGGGTTTTAAAAACGCCAGCTATCTCTTAGTTTTAAGGCACTAGCGGTTTCACTGTTTATTTAGTTACTTTTCTTTTTGGTGGCTTCTAAAGAGTGTAATCTTTCTAAATTGTTAAATACCATATTAAAATCACCTGCCACTATTAATTTGGTATCTAAATAATTATATAGTTTATGCCTAAGTTCTGCCCAGAAGTTTACATATATCATGTTTGGACCGTATACATTACAGAGTGTTAGAAGGTTATTCTTGATTAAAATCTTTAATATGATATATTTCTCAGCCGGATCGAACGCCTCATGTAAAATTTTATAATCTAAGTTACGGTTCAATAGAAATTTGACTCCCTTTTTTCCAGTGTTCCTGCAGTTGTGAGGTGAGCAAGCTGAACGGCTCTGAGAGTTCAGTCTGCCTATGATCATCATCCATTGGTGATCATTAAATGTGAGTAGAATTGCACATTTAAATCTTAAATACATGGGGTAGATTTATCAAATGTCGGGCGGACATGTCCTCCAAACATCCATAATTGCCGACATCATATGCTGTCGGCATTTATCATTGCACAAGCATTTCTTACGACCACTGCTTCTTAACTTAAGTTTCCGGTGATCCGGAAAATTTGGGGGGTAGATTGCAGCATCCGCTGCTTGATAAATGTACCCCTTTGTGGTGATATTGTGATATGCTATGTGGTGCCCCCTAAGTTCTTTTGTTTATATACTGTTTTAGTAGAATTTTCTAGTTTTTTTATATCCTTAAAGGAACAATAAACACCGTCTGAGTATTAAAAAATCCTCAATTTCAGAGATAAATTACATGAAAAGGGGACAATAAATAATAAAACTATATAGCAAATTTGTTTAATTATGCATAACTAAACATTTTATATAAAAATCTCAAGGTATTTAGTAGCCCTTTTAAAAATACATGGTCTCCCAAACTATACACAATAAGGCCCAGTTGCTGGTCTATAAATTTGCAAAAGAATGCCACTTTTCTAATGATAATAGATTTTCCTATACTACCAAGGATATTAATGGCCTCAGTAATATGGTTTAGCAAATTTTGAATCCTCCAGCTGGTAATCATGATCTAATTTTCATTTCTCAATTATGGACACTTGATAAATAACTCTTATCAAAGTTTCAACTGTGAACTCGTCCAAATTTTGCGTCAAATTTCACGCATATTTTGCAATGCTAAGTAATGAAGGTGTCAAGTAATGAAAAATGCAAGAGAATTCTATGCAATCGAATATTCATTGCCAAGCCTCATTTGCCAGCTTATTTCATCGTATTTTGCACGTAATGATTGACAATCTGACAGTATTCAAAGCTATCAAGCATTCAACTTGCTTGTCTGCGCTGCGCACGACACTGAGGACATTAATTGAAATCCACAACCTCAGAGCTCAAAAATACCTTAGGGAATAATGGTAAGAGATACCTCCCCAAAAATAAACAGTAGTATTGGCTATAAAAAGCTAGCAGCACATCTTTTTTTGTTAGATATCAGCTATACAGCTATCTACAGTTAAAGGGACAGTCTAGTCCAAAAAAAACTTTCATGATTCAGATAGGGCATGTCATTTTAAACAATTTTCCAATTTACTTTTATCACCAATTTTTCTTTGTTCTCTTGGTATTCTTAGTTGAAAGCTAAACCTAGGAGGTTCATATGCTAATTTCTTAAACCTTGAAGGCCGCCTCTTAAGAATGCATTTTAACAGGTTTCTCACCACTAGAGGGTGTTAGTTCATGTTTTTCATATAGATAACACTGTGCTCGTGCACGTGAAGTTACCTGGGAGCCATCACTGATTGGCTAAACTGCAAGTCTGTGAAAAGAACAAATAAAGGGGCAGTCTACAGAGGCTTAGATACAAGATAATCACAGAGATAAAAAATATATAAATATAACTGTGTTGGTTATGCAAAACTAGGGAATGGGTAAACAAGGGATTATCTATCTTTTAAAACAATAACAATTATGGTGTAGACTGTCCCTTTAAAGCAGTCTTCAACATAAATATTTTCATGTTATTTTTATTTATTTTATGAGATGCAGGAGAAGGTGACTTGAAACAGACAACCAGAACATGCCAATTGATCAATCAGCAAGAAGGTGTCTAAGAGTACCCCCTGTTTTTCTACCTCAGTCTGTATTACATGCCCTTACAGATAGAAAAATACATAAGCGATTTTGTGTGAACTGAGACTCTATTTTACATCTTTACAGCAAAATTTTGTCAATGAGAAATCTAAAAAGCAAAAAGTCCCATAATTATTGTTATAATAAACACATTACTATTTAGAAAAGACTAAAGAAGCTTCACGCCTTTACATTCCGGATAAACATTGCAATATAGCTGATATAGATGAGAATATGTCACATGATAAATATGAGATTCATTTAGACTGTAGTGTTGATAAATTAGGTATATCACTGAATCAGTGTAACCAAATTTATCAAAATATCAGTGCTCTTTGTGTCGGATAACAGTGCATTAACCTTAGCTCAACGATCATTTAAATTTGATGCTTTGATAAATATGGTTATGGTTCTAGCGAAAGCTCAGTAACAAACTTACAAACTACTTACTTACTATTTAATTTATAATATTTTCCTGTAATTTAACTTTGAAAATTGTATTTTTGATTTCCCCTAAGTTTTTATATATACATACTATTCTGATGCTAATTTCTGCTTTGAAAGCATCATTATATCTAGTATTTATACAGGGCTGGATTACAAGTGGAGTGTAATTCAATGCTTCCGCTCGAGCGTTAACTGCTCTAGAAGTAAGCGTTTTGAGTTGTGCTCATATTATGAGCTGAAAGTAAACTGTTTTTGCTCGCATGCTAACCCGTCGAGCGCAAAAAGATTAATTTAGAATATTGCATGTGTGTGTTCACTTATTCCGCCATAGATCACGTGTGCTAACCCGATATGAAAATATGTATATTTCACATTCCAATGTTCCTCACATAAAAGAATATGTTCTAGTTATTCATAAAAAATATTTCTACATATATTTGATGGGTTTTTTTAGTTCACTATACATCTATATATACATGATTATATATAGGTACAGATATATATATAGATATACGGAATATCTATTTATAAATATTTACAGTAAATAGACAGTATAACACTTTATTAAATATGAATATTGCATACAAATGATTTTACATGTTTTCATCTACTTAATTGCAAAGGGCACCAATGCCATTTGCCTGCTATTTTTTCCAACACCTGAGTCCTCATATCTTTAAACTCTTATTGTGAAATATTTTTTTTTATAATTTGTATTAGATAGTGTTATTATGAGTGTAACTATACTTTGTTATGTATTTGTGACGTATTTTGTGCTACTTTTTAGTTTCACGAAACAGTTAACCAGAGCGCTGAAGTTGCGGTAATCATTCTAGTATAAATGTTTGAGCACAGTCGCATTTACTTTCAACTGGTAATACCAGCGGTAAGCCCGACAAGCGTAAATACCCGCGATAAATCCTTTACTTCTTGCGCGCAAATGTTTGCTATCCACTCGTAATCTGTCCCCTTGTGTTTAATGTACCTTTAATTAGAAAATACATTATAATGGATTCAGAATTGCAGAATAATAATTGAAAGGCTAAATTACAATCTGGTACATACCCACTCGAAGCATGAAGTCATTGAAGGAATGTTTGTTGATTACGTCCAACTTTGCAACAAGTGCAAATGCAAACTCTACCATTGTTCCTATGTGCATGTATTGTCTATCTGTTTCCTGAAAAATAAGAAATTAAGTTTACGTGATGATAATATTACCATAAAGGTTTATGGAAATTGTTTGAATGCAAGTGTCAGCAACAAATACAATTTATTGGCATAAAAAATAGTCAATCAGCTCATTCAAAATAAATCATGTGTTTATAATGTATAGAGTAGCAGAAAGTCCAATCCCAGTAAATGCAGTATATGTAGTAAATAGGTAATGTGCATATCCAGGTCTTTATGTGTTGCATTTAAAAAAAAGAGTTGAATGCCACTACCCATGGAATAGTTGCCAACAGTCCCTGATTTCCAGGGACAGTCCCTGGATGTTGTTGTATGTCCCTGGATTTTTTTATATATATACACACACACACACACATACACACACACACACACACACACACACACACACACACACATATATACAGATAGATAGATGATAAATAGATATAGTTTATTATTTAAATATAATTCATTCCTAATGGAATATTATTATTGAATGGGTTCACATATTATTTGTCTTTCTAATTTTGATGCTGTGTTGTAAAAATAGCCATATGCCCAGAATGTGTTCCAAAGACTGGGTAGGTGGAAGAGCTTGGTGCTGTAATCTGTATAATAAACTATGGATAAGTCTAAATTATACTATTACTTTCAAATGGGTGTGTTTTGATTGCAGAACTGAGTGGGCGGAGCAGTTGAACAGTAGGTCGTCAATACTCCAGTAACCCGCTTGCTTGCTCTACTGCAAAGTGTCCCTGGAATTTTTTTTTAAATGTTGGCAACTATATATACCAAGTAAAACAATTATATATATATATATATATATATATATATATATATATATATATATATATATATATATATATACAGTAATATATATATATATATATATATATATATATTTACTAAGAGCTGTGTTAACGGCTGCAGATTAGTCCCTTCTGATTTCTGGTGAAAATGGTCCTATACTTATATACAGTATATCTGCAGTCTCGTTTGGCTAATCACAATCTAAATGGTGTACACATAACATATTTACTAGGCCTTTTTCACTTTCCACAGGTAAAAGCACTTGATAAACTTCAGGCAACACTTTTCAAATTATTAACAAGTACATAAAAAAAGTGAATGGAACACATAGACATTACCCGTGTCATATTGGTTGACGTCAAGAAGCTTTACACTAACAAAAGTGAGCCAAAGTCATAGCTCAACAAATAAACATGCCTACTATATCAATAATGCCAATCATTTATTGGATAGTCCTACATATGGATATCTCTTCATTTCGCTACTGCGGTTATACCCTCACCATGGGGTATCAAAGTATAAAAACTAGTAAGATCTAAAGTTTCTGGTAGATCTTGTTCTCCTATACCGATTATACTGAAAAGTAGCTTAATCATATAGATAGAATCCAATACAAAGGACTGCATATTTTTAACCATATTTTTTTTACCATTGGTTGTAACAATCACTCAAAAAAGGTTGACAGAGGTTGTAACAGAGAACCTATTGCAGAAATAAGTCTCCCCATGTGTGCTTTCAAGCTTCTATGAATCTTAGGGAGGGCATATCATTCCTCATGTTAAACTTAATTACTGCTGCAATACGGTAGCATATCCATACTTATAATACATTTGTTTACTTCCAAATCATTAACTAGACAAAAAGCTCCAATAATCATGTTACAATGTGCTAATCTATTTAGATTACTCAGACATGATGGGGTCAAGCCTTTAATATTTATAGAGCCATATCAGAAATGGATATGGCTATTACACACCATCGACAGCAAGGAGGACACACGGAAAACAGGGTTTATATTTGGGTAATTTGTTTTATGCTATGTTTGTATCATCTGAAGACAGGGAAACCATGAAACGTCACCTTTGAATAAAAGGTTGTGTATTTGATTTAAAATTACCAGTGAGTTCTTTTTTCTGGACATATTATAACAATTAAGAGCACCCTGGGTACCAGCTTGAAAAGTTTAATGAGAGTTTAATTGCCTTACATTGTATATGGATATGAATATATATATATATATATATATATATATATATACACACAACCCAAATTCCAAAAAACTTGGGATATTATGGAAAATGCAGAAAAACAAACAAAAAGTCATTTGAAAATTCAATTCACCTGTACTATATGGAAAACACATTAACACATTATTTGATGTTTTACTTTGTGACTTTAATATATTTTTGAAAATATAGACTAATTTCAAATCTGATGACTGCAACATATTCCAAAAAAGTTTGGACAGTCGACTGTTAACCACTGTGTAACTTCACCTTTTCTTTTAATAACACTTATTAAGCATTTAGGCACTGAAGACACAAGTTGGTTAAGTTTAGCAAGCAGATTTTTTTCCACATTCATCCATTATGCAAGTCTTCAGCTGCGCAACTGTACGGGTCCTTCATTGCCTTATTTTGCGCTTCATAATGCGCCTCATATTCTCAATTGGAGACAGGTCAGGACTGTAGGCAAGCCATGCTAGCACCTGCACTCTCTGCTTATGCAACCATGCAATTGCAATCCGGGCAGAATGTGATTTGGCGTTATCCTGCTGGAAAATGCAGTGACGTCCCTAGAAAAGATGACGTCTGGATGGCAGCATATGCTGCTCCAAAATGTATATATATCTTTCTGCAATAATGGTGCCCTCACAGATGTGCAAGTTATCCATGCCATGAGCACTTACACTCCCTATACCATGACAGACGCTGGCATTTGTACCTGATGCTGATAACAGCTTGGATGGTCCTTTTCCTCTTTGCCCTGGGAACATGACGGCTGTTTTTTCCAAAAAGTATTTGAAATGTTGACTTGTTGGACCACAAAACACAATTCCACTGTGCTTCTGTTCTTCTCAGATGAGACCAAGCACAGGGAAGTCAGTGGCGTTTCTTGACAGTGTTGATGTATGACTTCTGCTTTGCATAGTAAAGCCTTAGCTTGCATCTGTGGATGCAGCTTTGAATAGTGTTGAATGACAAAGTATTCTCAAGCCCATGTCAGGATATCCATTACAGACTCATGACGGTTTTTGTGACAGTGACATCTGAAGGATCTGAGATCACATGCATTTATAAGTGGTTTTTGGCCATGCCCTTTATGCACCGAGATTTGACCGGATTCCTTGAAACTACTAATTATATTGTGCACTGTAGAAGGTGAAATGCCCAAAATCCTGCAGATTTCTCTTTGGAGAATGTTGTTCTCAAAGTGTTGGATTATTCACTGATGCATCTGTTGGCAGATTAGCGAGCCTCGACCCATCCTTGCTCTTGAAGGACTAGACCTTTTTTGGAGGCTCCTTATATACTATGATTACACGATTGCCTCATCTGTTTCACATCACCTTCTTATTTTAACTTGTCACATCACTATTAGTCCTAAATAGCCCCTGTCCCAACATTTGTGGAGTGTGTTGCAGTCATCAGATTTGAAATGAGTGTATATTTTTAAAAATACATTCAATTCGCAAAGTAAAATAATGTGTTAAAAATGTGTTTTCAATATAGTGCAGGGTGAATTTAATTTTGCACACTCCATTTCACTGTGTACAGTTTGTAACTAATAAAATGTAAAATAGTTTTAATAAGGCACTGTAAAAGTAATAATTATAATTCCATAGGTACCTGGCTGTATTCTTGATTTGGAGTGGCACTGAGTCCTGTTGCTGCCATGTAAGTGCTTCCAATAGTCTTGATCTTTTCAACACCACTGAATTTTGGTTTTGATAATAACTATAAAGTAAACAAAATGAATCAATGGACAATTAAATCGACTAAATATAAATATTCACAGCAATATGATCTGTTTTTTATACTTTGTTAGAATCATACTTAGTATTGGTGGCTTATCTTCATAGCTAATTTAGGTGAGAGTACACAAGGGATAAAAAATAGGCCTAGGGAAGTACAGGCTGTAAGAAATTTCTACCAAATGTTGCTTATGTTAAAGTGCCATAAAACATGTTGAGATCTGTGCATATCCTAAAAGGGCTTATTAATTAAAATTGTTTGAATAAAAAAAAGTTAAAAAATTGCTGGCAAGTATTTTAAAATAATTTCCAAAAATAAGCAAAATTAGTAAAATAGCCACGCTGTGTGGATTAGTCTGATCCAACCCTCCTTATCAGTGTTTAGCATCAGAAGCTAAAGGCATTGTATTTTAACTGAGTTCACATCAGCTTATTTGCTTTTAGGCATGCTCCAGCAGATAATGAGTGTTAAAGTCTTGTATTCTACCAAAGCAAAGGTGGAGATAGATACAGCCATTTAAGGAATTGTGTGGGGGGGAGTTAGAGCTGTACAATACAGAAACTTAAAGAAAAGGGTTAATGGTGAGGCACTGCAGTATACATTTGCAGGTAAAGTAATTAAAGTAAATATTATATTTTGTCTGTTTCCCAACTTGTTTTATGTCCCTTTAAATCAAACTCACTAAACTAATAGAATCTTGTAAATGTATGACAGGAAAACCAAATGACCAACCAAGACATCTGCAATAGCCCAAATGGAATATGCCTAGAAAACAGCTTCTGCCTTTGATCATATACCAAAATAATGTGAAGAACATCCAATAGTCAAGCATAACGGTGATGTCTTTAAAGGGACATAATACTCATATGCTAAATCACTTGAAACTGATGCAGTATAACTGTTAAAAGCTGACAGGAACATATCACCTGAGCATCTCTATGTAAAAAAGGAAGATATTTTACCTCACAATTTCCTCAGCTCAGCAGAGTAAGTTCTGTGTAAAAAGTTATACTCAGCTGCTCCCAGCTGCAGGTAAAAATAAAAAAAATGAAGAAATGAACAGCAGCCAATCAACATCAGCAGTGCTGAAGTCATGAACTCTTACTGTGATCTCATGAGATTTGACTTAACTCTCATGAGATTTCATAGTAAGCTTCCTTTACCTGATTGGTGAAATAACATGAGAGTGCACAAGGCTCATCCTTTCAGCTGTCCCAGGACAGACATACTAAAATGCTTCTTAGAAATCCTTTACAATGGGAGGTGGCTATTGAAGAACCTTTGAGGTAAAATATCTTTCTTTTTTACATAGAGATGTTCAGGATATATTTTCTAGTCAGCTTTTAACAGCTATGCTGCATCACTTTCAAGTGTTTAAACATGTGGGTATTATGGCCCTTTAAGCTGTCCTGATACCAGAACAAAGAACAAAAACATAATCAGTTATCTTGATAATCCGCTTAAGCCACAAAACTATCATCCCCCTATGATGACTTATGTTTACACAAAAGACAGTCTGTTTGAGCTGAAGAAAACTCCTTCCTCTATTGGAGAGAGAGATTACTTTAACTGAGCTATATCTAGCTATATGTCTATTGGGAGCTGAATAATAACATTAATCTTCTCATGCAAAGTAGTAATCTATATTCCTGAACAATATGTTTATTGCATAGTTTAAATTTATCCTCTCAAAAATTACACTTTGATGGAATCAGCTTTTGGAAAATAAAGGCCTGTAGAATCAAAATAACTTTAAAAGCATGACAGGCTAGCAACTATGTGCCTATTGGGTCACTGGATTTTTAAAAACTATTTTCTTTTGAAGACTTCCATGTAAGCAAAAATGTGAAAACACACACTGTAGAAACTGAAAACTGTGATAACTGCCAGGGAATCTGAAAGGTTTGAGAGACAAGTACCCTCAATAAAGTCTCAACCTACCTCTCAGGGTAAGATACTACATTAAACATTTTTGAATACCAGTTATCATTGTGAGAAGCTTTCTTGAAAAAAATTGTCAGTACTTGAATTGGTTTTTAGAGGGGCTAAATCTTTTTCTTGAACTGATATTCCTGGGGAAGACTGGAGCTTTGGATACATATACGTTATCACATTAATAGCTCAATGTCCAAGAAGACATGCAATATAAATTAGCAGTTTAAATGAAGAAATATTTTCTAAGAATAAAATTCATGAATACATGGGCAACCTAATTGTGCCTCACTGGTACCAGCATTGACTGGTCTATAGAAAAATCAAACTCTTTTAAATTAGTACTAGAGTATTTGGATAATCAGAAATTAGGTGTATCAAGCTAAGGAACATCTCAGAGCTGCACCAAAGATTCAACAAATAAATATATGTAATCAAACATGGAAGAAGTATAAAATCAATGACTATTCCTCAGAAATCAGATGAAAAAATAAAAGATGCAAAGTTAAATGCCTTTTCAATCTTCGATCAAGACAAATATATTTATTTAACTAACTCAAAAGTAATACTTTCTCTCAACTTTTTTAATGCAACAAAATTGTTTCATGGCAGAACAAAGTTTTTATGCTATCTCTGAATCTCGATGGACATAAACTGTTTAAAATGATTAAATAGTCCTTAAAAGAGATAGATTCAGACTAAGAATATAAAAAAACTATGACCATTTATTTGTACTTCCTATAATCAAATGCATAGAAAGGTAATTTAGAATGTTTTTTTTTTTATATGTATTATCTGGATGGGTTCCTAGATACAAAACTAGGAGAACTGACCACATTAATTGAACTAAGCAACAGTTTTTATATGTTAACTGTCTGAAAAGCTGTAGTTTTTTAATTAATAATAAAGGATCAATTGAACCATTATTACAATGAGATAAATATGCCCTAAACCTACATACTATTTTAAAAAAAATCACAGCCTAGTAGATGATTCTAGTTTGATTATCTTCTAACAGGACTCTCTGCCATTATCAAATGCAAATATCAATGCCCTAATCAAACTTAAATGGTTTGTAGCAAACTAATTTATCTAAAGAAGAAAATAGGGATCAATATAAGTAGGAATGAATCGGACTCTGCAAATACATTGCAGTTAAATACCAATATGAGTGGCAAAATGATATTACCTTGTACACAGTAGTATTTTAATTGCAACTTTAAGGGAAACCAGCCAGTAGCTTCTGACATGCTGGTTATAGAGAGAAATACATGATAATTTAACATGTACACTAACCCCTCATAATCACTCTAAGTAAGGGTATGGACGCACACATATAGACCAATAATCCCCAACAATTCCAGAAAATATAAAGGATCATACAACCTAATTTCCAGAGACAAACTTTAATCCGATTGCATGAATAGGTCATAATTATGATGGGACATAAATGTAACTTTCCGATTGATTTGTACTCCATAATTTTTTTACAGATGGATTGAGACACTCAACAATGGGCTAGATTACAAGTGGCACACAAATGTTAGCGTAGGTCGCTAGTGTTAAAGAAAAAGTTGCGCAAAACACAAGATGAATACATAAAAATAAACTATCACATTCATATATACAGTATTTGACTGGAAAAGGCTATAATGTGTGTATATATCAATCACCCTTTACCCTTCAAAAACACTTAAAAAATACTTAACAAAGTACAGTTACACTCATATTAACACTGTCTAAAAAAATATTGCACAAAAAAGTTATAAGGGCTCAAAGATAGGAGATCTCGGGTATAAGAGAGAAAAAAGACACATATATTGCTAAAGATGTATTTGTGTGTGTATATATATATATATATAGATGTATATATAGGAAGTAAAAGAGGGTGATAAAAGGCACACAAAAAGTTAAATAAATAAAACAATAAGTGTAGATAATAATGCAGTTCTAGCCACAAACGAGGGGTCAGTGAAGGTCTAGTGCAATCTATAAATGTTAAGCCTAGCCAGGGACCAGCTTAGTAATATATAATCCAAAAAATAATGACAAAACTACAACATCTAAAAATTTTAGCAATATAAGCAAATAATAAAGCATCGTGCTTCAGAACGTCAGTCAGGCTTCAGATTGACTGAAGCCTGACTGACGTTCTAAAGCCTGTAAAGTTCTGTAAATATCCTAGGACACCAAGGTCCCAAAGAGGTGTGCTCGTGTAAACAGGAGATAGATCCAAACTGGAAAGAGGCCACACTCTTGATGGATGGAATAGTCGTGAAAAACCTAATAAGGAAAAAAAGAGAGGCGCCACATAGTGTAATATTGTCAGGATCAGCCAGCAGTAAGCAGATACCAGAGCCCCTATTTATGGCAAGTCACAAAAGTAGCGGCACGACTGGAGTGCCAAACAAGACAGCATGGGACCCACAGAGTCATCCGTAAGATGCACACAGGCGTCAGGAGCGGAGTCAGGTAACCAGATGGTCCAATCCGAAGTGCTGTGTAGTAGCGAAAGCAAGTAGGTACGATGGATCAGACAACAAACTGAGTGTAACAGTGTAAGTGGATTGGCAGCGTACACTGTATACACAGTATAGGCGTAGAGAAGCCCAAGGTGGTCAAAAAACCAGGAGCAGGTAGATGATACTTAACTTAATAACATTTACACATTCTACTATCATCTACCTGCTAGCGCAAAAAAAAAGTGTTTTTTTGGAACTTGTAATGCGAATGCAAACCAAAAAGTTAAAAAATTAAAATCCTTGCAGAGTTTTCGCTAATGCAAAAAAATAATACCGCGCCACTTGTAATCTAGCCCAAAGTTTTTAATACTTTGGGGTCAATTTACTATTGTGCGGATGGACATAATACGATGTAGCGTATCATGTCCGCCGCACATTGATAAATGCAGACAGCATACGCTGTTGGCATTTATCATTGCACCAGCAGTTCTGGTGAACTGCTGGTGCAATACCGCCCCCTGCAGATTCGCTAGCAGGGGGTGTTAATGAACCCGATTGTATCCGATCGGGCTGATTGCTGTCTTAGGATCGCTGCCTCTTAACTTCCGCTTCAGGCGAACCTAAAGCGAAGTGGGTCGGAAGCAGCATTGACTGCTTCATAAATCGACCCCTTTGTGTGCTTTGTGTGTGTTTGTGTGTGTTTGTGTGCTTTGTGTGTGTTTGTGTGCTTTGTGTGTGTTTGTGTGTGTTTGTGTGTGTTTGTTTGTGTGTGTTTGTGTGCTTTGTGTGTGTTTGTGTATGTTTGTGTGCTTTGTGTGTGTTTGTGTGTGTTTGTGTGCTTTGTGTGTGTTTGTGTATGTTTGTGTGCTTTGTGTGTGTTTGTGTGCTTTGTGTGTGTTTGTGTGCTTTGTGTGTGTTTGTGTGTGTTTGTGTGTGTTTGTGTGCTTTGTGTGTGTTTGTGTGTGTTTGTGTGTGTTTGTGTGCTTTGTGTGTGTTTGTGTGCTTTGTGTGTGTTTGTGTGTACACAAGCATGAATGTGTGCATTGGAATATGCCCTTGTATTTTTTGCACTTTTCACAAATTGCTATGTGTGTGTGTATCATTCTGCAAAATATTTTACTTACATCATCAAAGTCTGCAATGATCTCATTTAGTAATCTGAGACATTCCAAACCTTCTTTATTGACATCTGATTCTGTATAGAATTCTTTAAAGTCGGGAATAGATGCAAACATTACACAAACACAGTCATAAGACTGGTGGTATAAATCCTGCAATAAAAATAATAAGAAAAAAAAACACATTACAATATATATTAAATTGAATCTACATTTTTTGTAGCTGTATTAAAGGGACATTAAACACTAAATAAATGCTAGATAGAATGATGTTTTGTCTCTCAATTTTAAACCCTGTGTTTCAGGTGCTTGTAACTAGATATAAGCTAAAATGTGATATTCAGCATTAGTTTCAAAAATGAATGCTGAACAAGGCCGTAAGCAGAAGCAGCAGCATTCGGTTCAGAATACGCACACACTACAGACACACACACACAACCAGTATACAAACCATAAAATCACAATCTTACAAGTTTTGCGCCATTGAAACAAACCAGATAGCAACCAAAATACATCATAAGGAAAACAGAATTTATGAAAAGAAAAAACAGAGTGTAAAACATCTGAAATGCCACCAAGCAAGCTGGAACAGCAAATAATTAGATCTTGTTTGTGCTGACATGAGCGCTGAGACAGTGTGTAAAAAAAATAAAAAAAGTATACTGTAGGTTCCATTTATTAAACGCCAGGTGCATAAGGTTCGCTCCCGTTAACCTGCCCATATCTAACATTGCACAGCCGATCCTGCTCGCTTGTAGCTAAAAATCACCCCAATCAGATCAGATCAGGATGATTTAACTCTGCCACACTTACAGTGGTGGAGAGGCTAATTAGCTGCGATGCTGACTGCTATAAGGATTAGATGGCACAAATCTATTTTATTTGTTAATAATCCTGAAGAATGGAGGAGTGTCAAAAGGAGAATCACCTAATGTCCTTTATTCCATAGGAGGGTTCTTAAACCCCCTTACTATGAAGAGGCTATATAGTGGAATAATAATGATGGTTCCCAAATGCACATTTAACATTTATTTGCTGCTTTTTATAGCTGTGCACATAATCCCATTATACCTATTTCAGCAATTTCAGTGTGGACAATTATCAAATGAACTGCTTAAGTACTGCTTTTACAAGCTCATTAATACAAAATCCCATTACTTATAAACTGTTAATATTTACACAGAGATGTAGAGGGTTATATTACTGATAAATTAAATTAAATATAAGATTCCTAAGCACTCCGTACTCACAGAGAAAATCCTAACCTGTATCTGACAAGTGTAGACATTCTAGGTGCAGATTACATGTGTCCAGAGGTTTCAGAAAAAACAATCCCACAGGACTTGGGTATGTCACAGTCTAGGGCAAAACAGAGTCAACAACTTAAAATATATTAGACAGGACTTGGCAATCGTGTGGTCAGGAATGAACCTGATCAGTAACTTGGGAAACCATATTGTCAGTAACAATCTAAATCAACAACTTGGAACACGCCGGGCAGGGCTTGGCAATTTGGAAGTCAAGGGTGGACTTGTTCAGCAACTTAAAAACACTGGATTAAATCTGGCAATTATATGGTCAAGAAGGCATCATTAGAGATACCTATGCAAAGGTAGCTTTCTGCTTGGTGCCACTGTATCTTTAAATCTAAATCTAACTTTAGCTTCACTTGTACAAGGGTGATGCAATATAAAAACTCCAGAGGGACAGAATGTTGTGCATATTGGAGCCCACTACAAATAGCATGGATAATGAGGTGTCTCTTGAATTGAAAAATTGAAGGGATAAACATTTACATGCAAAGCAATGCTTTATACATTTGCCAGGTCTAGGAGGCTGGGAACTGATTGAGTGAGGCCTGTGGATTGAGTCTGGAAGGCTGGAAGTGGTTGTTTCATAAGTGCAGTTGGGTGTATCGTAGGTGCAATTAGCTGAAAGGAGGCGTGGCAATGCAGGATGGGACAATAGAACAGGGGGCAAATTTCACCATCCCCTAAGTCCTATGAGTGCCTTATATATTGTTTCTAAAACTGCATAAAACTGCCATTGATTTAAGGTGAACTGGCAATACGGCTTCAGGGAAAATTTGACATAAGATGGGATAACATTTACAAGTAGGTTGTGATATTTTTTTTAACCATTTCACTATAAAGACACTAAAAAAGGACTTGTGGTAATTTCTCATTATCTTGTTTCTAGCTCTATTATCAGCTTGCCTTTTATTTATTAGTTGTAAGGAAATTAAAGGGACATTAAACCCAAATATTTTGTTACATGATTCAGATAGAGAATACAATTTTAAACAACTTTCCAATTTACTTATTTTATCTATTTTGCTTTATTCTTTAGATATCCTTTGTTGAAGAAAACACAATGCACATGGGTGAACCAATCACACAAGGCATCTATGTAAAGCCACCAATCAGCAGCTACTGAGCCTATCTAGATATGCTTTCCAGCAAAGGATATCAAGAGCATAAAGCAAATTAGATAATAGAAGTAAATTAGAAAGTTATTTAAAATTGCACGCTCTTTCTAAATCATGAAAGAAAAAATGTGGGTTTCATGTCCCTTTAAGCATTTGCAACTCTTTTTTTCTTTAAAGGGACAGTATACACTCATTTTCATATAACTGCATGTAATAGGCACTACTATAAAGAATAAGATGCACAGATACTGATATAAAAATCCAGTATAAAAATGTTTAAAAACTTACTTAGAAGCTGTCAGTTTGGCTCTATTGAAAAGGCAGCTGGAAAGCCCACTGCAAGTGGGTAATAAGACACTCCCCCCCTCCCCCTTCTTTTGCATATGAAAAGACCCTTTACACAAACAGGAGCAAGCTGGAGAAGGTAGCTGACGGTATTCACATAAAACTTTGGGGCTTGGTTAGGAGTCTGAAAATCAGAGCAATGTTATTTAAAAATAAGCAAAATTATACATTTTTTTTAAAAAAAAACCTTTATGGGCTATATAAATAGATCATCTACAAAACATTTATGCAAAGAAAAAATGAGTGTATAATGTCCCTTTAAGGAAAAGCATTGCAGTTTTATTTAAAAATCCCAAAAAAAAACTTATTTAAAAAAAAATAAAAAAAATCGAGATGCATCTCCCCAGGGTAGCATAAGTCTACTTAAAAGATTAATGCTTGGAAAAATGTACCAAATTTACCAAGCACCATCAATGTATTTAATTATACTTCTCATTTTACAGTATACTAACTTGCACATTGAAGTTTTGTGTTTATTTAAATTACATTCCAAGTAAAGGATATTGGAAAAGCAATGTTATCCATGCCTGTGAAAAGCTTCCTTGCCAATTCTTTTGAAAAGGAATATTAAAATGAGACACACTGTAGTTACTGTGTTAAATCGAAATTGATTACATTTAGTTAAACTATGGGCTCCATTCATGAATATTTACAACTCTTGCACCACAAGCTTACTCACCTGAATTTTAAGATTGTAAGATGTTTAATTATGCAAAGTAAAAATTACTTTTCAATGACTTTAATTGTTTAACCCCCTTTTTATGTAATTTAAATGGACAAGAAATCCACATTTTTTTTATTTTAAATAAGTTTCTTTACTTATTGTATCAAATTTGCTTTGTTCTCTTGGTATCTTTTGTTGAAAAGTATTACTAGGTAGGCTGAGGAGCTCGGGGCTAGCTGCTGATAGGTAGCTGCACATATGTGCCTCATGTGATTGGCTTACTGATGTGTTCAGCTAGTTTACAGTAGTGCATTGCTGGTCCTTCAAGAAAGGATACTAAGAGTATGAAGCAAAATTGATCAAATAAGTCAATTGGAAAGTTGTTTAAAAATGTATGTTCTATCTGAATCATGACTTAAAAATGTTGGGTTTCATGTCCCTTTAAATCTAAAAAGGGTTTGCTTTCCAATTATGATGAGAATTGGAAGTCTATAACCCAGACTTAACAAGCCTAACTGCCGCCGTTCTGTCAAGAACTCCAATTCCTCGAAATCTCCAATCTGACGTCACTTCTGGTGACTCTTCTATTTTCACTATCTGTTTTTGCCTGTCTTGGGGGGCGCAAAACAGACGATCCTCTTGCATACACCACAAGTAAACCTTGGGGAATGGGGTTTACAAGGGGGGCTTTGCCCTCTTGAACCCCCCAGTCAGAGGCAAAATAGATAGTGAAGATAGGCGATTACAGTGCCCATCTGATTGGTTGTGAATCCTGTCACTTACTGAGACACGGACAAATAAGATGTATGGAATCACCGAAAGTGATGTCAGATTGGAGTTTTCAATGTATTGGAGTTCTCAATAGAACACCGCTTTACACACAGTAATAGTTTAATCTGTGCAGTAAATTATTTTTATCTGTCTCTTATTGGCTATTGCAAGTATACTGAAATGCACTTTTTTTTTGTTGGTGTTCTTGAAAGCCTGCATAGAAATAACACTGACAGTAGAATTTTATATATAATCACAGAAAATCTATCATTTTTGATGTGCACATATGTATACTGTTAGAGACTGAAAAAATGTTCAAACCACATGTTCAACAACAGTTTTTCTTAATTTCACCCATAAAGGAACCCTGGCAGGCCAGATTTTAAAAAGATTTCCCTACCTGAACACATGTGAAATAGTCATAATGACTGGGCAACATTTGAGAAACTAATATCTCACTATTCACTTCTCAGAGTGTAGAATGTTTTCCACTGTGAAGGATTTCAGCATCACAAAATATATTTTAAAAAACTTACAGAATCTACAAATTAAAAAGAAACCCCTCTCTCTATTAAATAGTCAACTCTAGCTTATGACAAAATAAAACTTGGAGTAATGAGACACAACAGTGAGATTAGATAATTGGGTCTATATGAATTCTGTATGCTGGACCAAGGTGTAGGTGAAAAATCCCAACCACATCACTAGAACACACAAAATACCCATAGCCAGTCCCTGGGGGCACCTGTAATTCTTTCCAGACTACTTTACCCTAAAAAAATAGATATATGAATATTTCACACTTACAAACATTTATGTGAATCTTAAAGGGACACTGAACCCAATTTTTTTTCTTTCGTGATTCAGATAGAGCATGCAATTTTAAGCAACTTTCTAATTTACTCCTATTATCAAATTTTCTTTGTTTCCTTGCTATCTTTATTTGAAAAAGAAGGCATCCAAGATTTATTTTTTTGGTTCAGACTCTGGACAGCACTTTTTTATTGGTGGATGAATTTAGCCACCAATCAGCAAGAACAACCCAGGTTGTTCACCAAAAATTGGCCGGCATCTAAACTTATATTCTTGCATTGTAAATAAAGATACCAAGAGAACGAAGAAAATTTGATAATAGGAGTAAATTAGAAAGTTGCTTAAAATTTCATGCTCTATCTGAACCACGAAAGAAAAAAAAATTGGGTTCAGTGTCCCTTTAAGAGCTGTAGTTGTAATTATTGGTTTTCCATGTTGCTTTCTGTTCATTTTTTATCTGAATTTTGAACATGATCTCTTCTTCATGGGTGTGCAGATGGAGGGCAAGGGAGGCACTTGCCCCCACTTTAATTTTGCTTTTGCAAGTAAAACTATAGCTTTTAATATAGCTGTGTGCTTGCAAGAGAGTGCCTGACTTTCTATGTGTTATTCCAATGAACAACAGATGTCCAGCACTGGGGGTACTAATGCAAACCACAGGAGCACCACAATACTCCAAACATAACATAAAAAGTCCAGTAGTGGTTGCAGAAAAGGAGTTTATTTGAAAACACACAAGGGATAATAGAGCAACATTTCGGGAATGATCCCTTTATTAAGCTGATAAAGGGATCATTCCTGAAACGTTGCTCTGTTATCCCTTGTGTGTTTTCGAATAAACTCCTTTTTTTGCAACCACTGCTGGACTTTTTTCTATGTGTTGTGCTAATATTTTTGTATTGAAAGTTTCACTATGATCTTTGCACCCAGGTTGACCTGTGGTTAACTGCCTGAGGGCCTTATATTCAAAATCTCACAGCTCAGGTGAGATATTCTAAGATGTTGGAATGGCGAGGCCCTTAAAATTTTTTAGAAACACAAATTTTATCTTGAGAAATGAAAATTAAAGTGATGTAGCACTGAATAAGGATATCGAATCCCATGATCTTTCAGTAGAGGTAGTCCTTAAAAGAAAGGGAAAAGCAAATAGTGAAGTCCTGCAGGATAAACAATGGATAAGTAGAATGTATTGTACTCACACTTGACTTAGCGCTCAGTGAAAACACTCATGTATAACTATTCCAAAGTAAAGATGAATCAGGGAACACCAGGTAAGCAAAAGCATTTATTAAAATTCACAGGTCACTCGGGTTTTAATAAATGCTTTTATTTACCTGATGTTCCCTTGTTCATCTTTACTTTGGAATATTTATACATGAGCATTTTCACTGAGAGCTAAGTCATAGCTCTATCAAGTATGAGTACAATACATTCCACTTATCCATTGTTTATCCTGCAGGACTTTACTATATGTTTTTCCCTTTCTTTTAAGGACTGCCTCTACTGAAAGATCGCAGGATTTGATATCATTTAGTGCTACATCACTTTTAATTTTCATTTGTTCACATCTGTTGTGATTGTTACAAGTTCACACATTTTTATTTGTGTTATCTTGAGAAATGTTTATGCTGCTATGTAGTGTTCTTTATGGGAAATAGAAACTCCTGCATTACAAAAAAATATCCCAAAGACTTTGTGTGATTTCTCTCCATGGCGGTGAGGTTTTGAATATTAGGTCCTGAGTCACTGAGAGCTTTGCAGCTGTTTGAGTGCTGGTGAGTACCCATGGGTGTGAGTTTTGCAGGGTCAAAGGATGTGCACCCGGTCTGGTTTGAGGGTGCAGTCCATTTCCATGTTTTGTATGCATCTAGGGAAATTACTGTGAAGGACTGTGTTACCCGTGTTTGTATCTCAGTTTGTTTGAATGAAGGCATGCATTGTATGCCTTATTCTTTTTTTTTACTTTTTTGAGCTGGCTCCTAGATTTTCAAATCAAATTAGTCAAACACTGCTTTATATCTAAGCACATGCACTCACTTCAGTCAATCTTTTGGTGCCAATGAGCCACCATGCTTAAAACTATGTGCAGCTAATGCACACAAAGGGGTAGATTTATTAAAAGTCGAGCGGACATGATTCACTGTAGTGAATCATGTCCGCTTGTCCTCAATAAATGCTGACTGCATATGCGGTCAGCATTTAACATTGCACAAGCATTTCTGGTGAAATGTTTGTGCAATGCCATCCACTGGCGGCCAATCGGCGACTAGCAGGGGCTCTTAATCATTCCGATCGGATCGGCATGATTTCAATCCACCACCTAAAAGGTGCTTCTTAACTTCCATTTCATGCAAGCCTGGAACGATGCTTAATAAATGAAGCCCAAAGAGCAACTCTGCTTCCCATGTTGTCACTGATATTATCATGCTTAGGGTATTTTATTCCCCCCCCCCCCCGAAAAAAATTCTGCTGATGCTTTTCTTTACAATGACATCTCTTGGCAACCTTAAAAGTGTTGATGGATCTAGTTCATTATTTTATCAAAGATTGGTAAACTGGTTTCCATGTAAGTTGCTCTGCTCATTTTTGCACTCTCTAAAAGCTGATCTTAAAAGTCATATATATACTTTTGTATCATTTTTTCTTTGGTTGTTCCAGGAAAAAAAACATAGCATGCATATAGATAAGGAAGTGTTACATAGACAACATTTTATATCTTTAAGTTTTTGAAAAACAAGACATCAATTTCAATTCATATGGTGATGATTTTTTTTATTGTTTTTTAGAAATATGAAAGCGTATTTGGTTAGTTTTTGCCTTTTAACTTAATCTGAATTTGCCGTGTTTTTTTTTATCACAATGAATTAACGTGATATATTACCCATTTTATTAATTGACCTAAGAAAGTATAACTAAATAAATAAAATTGAAAGCACAATATAATTGCATCTAATACATAACCATTATCATGTTATAAATATTCTCTCTATTCTATATTCTCTCTATTTAATTGTGCAATTTATGTAATATTTTAGTTCCCATTAACTAATATGGGTATTCATTTACACCTATTTTATCTTAATGATAACAGCTGCCTGGTCTGGCAGCATTTTATCCAGGAATTATACCAATTATTTTAATTGGCAGGTTCTTGACAAACAGAATAAATACTATTTGCACCAAGTTTAATTTTTTTATATTAATGAGTATCATACAATTCCCTAAATATCTCATTTAAGAAGCCTTAATGTATATTATTTTTCTGTTGAAATAAAAAAACAAATCATCCTGCTGAGTTTTACTGCTGCTAAAATTCATTTGCAGAACATAAATTATATCGGTATCTAGTTTATTTTATTGTAGAACAATTAATTCAAATAAAAAAATAATAATTTGGGAAGACATAAAATATAATTAATACATTATTAAAAATTAAATTAATGGATGTATAGGAAATCAGATTAAATAAATGATTTTAAAATAAATATTTTTTAATTCCGTGGCCGGACTTTTAGCCGATGGACATTTGGCAGACGGACATTTGGCCGACACACAAGTGGCTGTCAGATAACAGTCTGGCCATGAGATAGATAGATTTGATAGATAGATACATAGATTAGATAGATAGATTAATAGATGCGATAGATAAATTTGATAGATAGATATGATAGATAGATTCGATAGATAGAGAGATAATTTCCCAGACAGAGAATTACAAGACGTGCGGGCTGAGACCCATGGTAAGGTTCCCAGGGGCAGTTGCGGCGCCCAAGGCTCTGATTAGAACAGAGCACACTGGAGCGTATCTGCCCTCAGCCGAAATCGGAACATTCTTCAGCATTCTGTCCGTCGGCCAAATGTCAGTCTGACAAAAGGCTGTCTGCCAAATGTCTGTCTGCATTTTGTCAGAGCACCATTTAATTCATGTGAGTTGGTATAAGTTGGTGAAAAATGTAACACATAATTTGATCCACTGGGAGTTTTATTATAAAATTATATTTAGATGGTATTTAGTTCCAGTAAAAAATCGCTTTGTATATTTTACATGTGAAAGTTAAACTAACATAAACTCAGACATCCCAACTCTCCGTGAAGTTCAGGGAGTCTCCCTGATTTTAATAGCGGCTCCCTGATGCCAGCAAATGGAATGCAATCTCCCTGAAACTCCAAGTACCATGATCCAATGTGGCCCAAATCCGGAAAAGTGTTTCTTTAAGCAATGCCTTTAGTTGCTGGGACATTATAGAACCCTCAAAGCATGCATCAGTAACCAAAAAGCCCCCACTGATTTTAATAAAATAAAACACAAATACTACCTTATTTACTGCATGTAATTAAACTTTGTATTTTAAAATATTTAAGAATTCAACAAGCGGACGGTCACTGGAAAATAGGTTTGTTGTATGTGGTTGTGCAATAATGCTACTTTTTTAATGTGACTTTAGTGGGAAGCTACTTTAATGATAAGTCTCTGAGGCCGAATTATCAAATGTCTGTCGGACCTGATCCAACAGTGAGGATCAGGTCCGACAGACATCGCTGAATGCGGAGAGCAATACGCTCTCCGTATTCAGCATTCCACCAGCAGCTTACAATTGAAAGACTGAAGACTCGCCAGAAACACGGGCCCTCAAGCTCCATTCGGAGCTTCATAAATGGGCCTCATTATCTTATTTAGGGTTTCAAGGTGTCCAATATATAACTGGGAGAGGGGGGTTGGCGGCGCAGTAGCGGGAGAAGCCACCTTCCTGAAATGAGTTTTTGCAGGTTGGGATGTCTGTAAACTCTTAGGGCTCAATTATCTAAAGGTCTCTGGGCTGGCGAGATTATTTAAGAATGCTCGCCAGTAATTCTATTTATCTGGTGTAATTATTTAAAGCCCCTTTTTGCACCTTTTTGGGTGTCCCACTAACGGGTGTATACTGCATTTTCATATGGGAAGGAGATACATGCATTACAAAAGTGCACAATGGAAACCAAAATTTATAAATCTTACAAAACAAATAATTGAACCATTCATACATAAATATGCAGTAAACATGTATTGTTAAGATATATAAAAAATCCTAACGGAAATGTTAATCAAAAATCGTATTTTACCAAAATTTTTAAATTTGTATGTAAATTACACAGGAATAAATCGTATTAAATATGCAGTGTAAATCATACGTGCACTGGATGTGCAAAAGACATATCGTAAAAGGGGATGCTGAATATGGATGTTCCAAGGGTGTGTGTAATAACATTGTTTCTAAAATCTAAGCTTAATTATCTAAACATTTTTGTCCTACAGATCTCAGTTTTCTTCTCGAAAACTAAAAGGTGGCAAAGTTGTGACAACATACTTAATACCATAATAGAAAAACACATACGTACAGAAATAGAGGCAATTGTAAGATGCTATACGCAGACAGCAAGGCAATGCTATATGTTTTTTGATGCAGGATTTCATTTTTAAAGTGCGCCCCTGCTCACTGCTAATTTTCCTTCCCTGCGATCCCCAGTAATTTATAAAGGAGACATCTCACCACTCGCAAGGGTGGGTCGGCATGTAAAACCCCTTCAGAACATGAGCATTTTCACTGAGAGCTAAGTCATAGCTCTATCAAGTATGAGTACAATACATTCCACTTATCCATTGTTTATCCTGCAGGACTTTACTATATGTTTTTCCCTTTCTTTTAAGGACTGCCTCTACTGAAAGATCGCGGGATTTGATATCCTTATTTAGTGCTACATCACTTTTTATTTTCATTTGTTCACATCTGTTGTGATTGTTACAAGTTCACAATTTTTTATTTGTGTTATCTCAAGAAATGTTTATGTTGCTATGTAGTGTTCTTTATGGGAAATAGAAACTCCTGCATTACAAAAAAATATCCCAAAGACTTTGTGTGATTTCTCTCCATGCCGGTGAGCTTTTGAATATTAGGTCCTGAGTCACTGACAGCTTTGCAGCTGTTTGAGTGCTGGTGAGTACCAATGGGTATGAGTTTTGCAGGGTCAAAGGATGTGCACCCGGTCTGGTTTGAGGGTGCAGTCCATTTACATGTTTTGTATGCATCTAGGGAAATTACTGTGAAGGACTGTGTTACCCGTGTTTGTATCTCAGTTTGTTTGAATGAAGGCATGCATTGTATGCCTTATTCTTTTTTTTTTTTTTTTTTTACTTTTTTGAGCTGGCTCCTAAATTTTCAAATCAAATTTGTCAAACACTGCTTTATATCTAAGCACATGCACTCACTTCAGTCAATCTTTTGGTGCCAATGAGCCACCATGCTTAAAACTATGTGCAGCTAATGCACACAAAGGGGTAGATTTATTAAAAGTCGAGCGGACATGATTCACTGTAGCGAATCATGTCCGCTTGTCCTCAATAAATGCCGACAGCATATGCGGTCAGCATTTAACTTTGCACAAGCATTTCTGGTGAAATATTTGTGCAATGCCACCCACTGGCGGCCAATCGGCGGCTAGCAGGGGCTCTTAATCATTCCGATCGGATCGGTATGATTTCAATCCACCACCTAAAAGGTGCTTCTTAACTTCCATTTCATGCAAGCCTGGAACGATGCTTAATAAATGAAGCCCAAAGAGCAACTCTGCTTCCCATATTGTCACTGATATTATCATGCTTAGGGTATTTTATTCCCCCCCCCCCCCCGAAAAAATTCTGCTGATGTCCATGCTTTTCTTTACAATGACATCTCTTGGCATGGATCTAGTTCATTATTGATGGATCTAGTTCATTATTTTATCAAAGATTGGTAAACTGGTTTCCATGTAAGTTGCTCTGCTCATTTTTGCACTCTCTAAAATCTGATCTTAAAAGTCATATATATACTTTTGTATCATTTTTTCTTTGGTTGTTCCAGGAAAAAAAAACATAGCATGCATATAGATAAGGAAGTGTTACATAGACAACATTTTATATCTTTAAGTTTTTGAAAAACAAGACATCAATTTCAATTCATATGGTGTTGATTTTTTTTATTGTTTTTTAGAAATATGAAAGCGTATTTGGTTAGTCTTTGCCTTTTAACTTAATCTGAATTTGCCGTGTTTTTTTTTATCACAATGAATTAACGTGATATATTACCCATTTTATTAATTGACCTAAGAAAGTATAACTAAATAAATAAAATTGAAAGCACAATATAATTGCATCTAATACATAACCATTATCATGTTATAAATATTCTCTCTATTCTATATTCTCTCGATTTAATTGTGCAATTTATGTAATATTTTAGTTCCCATTAACTAATATGGGTATTAATTTACACCTATTTTATCTTAATGATATCAGCTGCCTGGTCTGGCAGCATTTTATCCAGGAATTATACTGATTATTTTAATTGGCAGGTTCTTGACAAACAGAATAAATACTATTTGCACCAAGTTTAATTTTTTTATATTAATGAGTGTCATACAATTCCCTAAATATCTCATTTAAGAAGCCTTAATGTATATTATTTTTCTGTTGAAATTAAAAAACAGAAATCATCCTGCTGAGTTTTACTACTGCTAAAATTCATTTGCAGAACATAAATTATATCTGTATCTAGTTTATTTTATTGTAGAACAATTAATTCAAATAAAAAAATAAATAATTTGGGAAGACATAAAATATAATTAATGCATTATTAAAAATTAAATTAATGGATGTATAGGAAATCAGATTAAATAAATGATTTTAAAATAAATGTTATTTAATTCCGTGGCCGGACTTTTAGCCGATGGACATTTGGCCGACACACAAGTGGCTGTCAGATAACAGTCTGGCCATGAGATAGATAGATTTGATAGATAGATAGATAGATAGATAGATACATAGATTAGATAGATAGATTAATAGATGCAATAGATAAATTTGATAGATAGATATGATAGATAAATAGATTCGATAGATAGAGAGATAATTTCCCAGACAGAGAATTACAAGACGTGCGGGCTGAGACCCATGGTAAGGTTCCCAGAGGCAGTTGCAGTGCCCAAGGCTCTGATTAGAACAGAGCACTCTGGAGCGTATCTGCCCTTGGCCGAAATCGGAACATTCTTCAGCATTCTGTCCGTCGGCCAAATGTCAGTCTGACAAAAGGCTGTCTGCCAAATGTCCGTCTGCATTTTGTCAGAGCACCATTTAATTCATGTGAGTTGGTATAAGTTGGTGAAAAACGTAACACATAATTTGATCCACTGGGAGTTTTGTTATAAAATTATATTTAGATGGTATTTAGTTCCAGTAAAAAATCGCTTTGTATATTTTACATGTGAAAGTTAGACTAACATAAACTCTTAGGGCTCAATTATCTAAAGGTCTCTGGGCTGGCGAGATTATTTAAGAATGCTCGCCATTAATTCTATTTATCTGGTTTAATTATTTAAAGCCCCTTTTTGCACCTTTTTGGGTGTCCCACTAACGGGTGTATACTGCATTTTCATATGGGAAGGGGATACATACATTACAAAAGTGCACAATGGAAACCAAAATTTAAAAATCTTACAAAACAAATAATTGAACCATTCATACATAAATATGCAGTAAAACATGTATTGTTACGATATATCAAAAATCGTAACGGAAATGTTAATCAAAAATCTTATTTTACCAAAATTTTTAAATATTTATGTAAATTACACAGGAATAAATCGTATTAAATATGCAGTGTAAATCATACGTGCACTGGATGTGCAAAAGACATATCGTAAAAGGGGATGCTGAATATGGATGTTCCAAGGGTGTGTGTAATAAATTTTTTCTAAAATCTAAGCTTAATTATCTAAACATTTTTGCCCTACATATCTCAGTTTTTTCTCGAAAACTAAAAGGTGGCAAGGTTGTGACAACATACTTAATACCATAATAGAAAAACACATACGTACAGAAATAGAGGCAATTGTAAGATGCTATACGCAGACAGCAAGGCAATGCTATATGTTTTTTGATGCAGGATTTCATTTTTAAAGTGCGCCCCTGCTCACTGCTAATTTTCCTTCCCTGCGATCCCCAGTAATTTATAAAGGAGACATCTCACCACTCGCAGGAACTGCCCCTTTTTTAAAGATAGTTCCACAAGGGTGGGTCGGCATGAAAAAACCCTTCAGAACCGGCAAAGTTGAGACAATTGGGCCGTCAATTACATGTATTGAACATTATTGTTTTTTTTTCATGTTATTCTCAGCTAAGAATTATATTTTTGCAAGTGGAAAGTAGAAAGTTTACCTTACTGACACATTCTACACAACTTAGTTTAGACATGTGAAAAGTTTTATTTTTAGAGAAATAATATAGTGTTGTTTAAAGGGCAATGTACTATAACATTTTCTCCCCTTTCATTTGTTCACAAATATTTATTTCACCTGCTGCTGTGTATTAATATTTTTTTACAAATAGCTCCTTTACCTTAATTATGCTTTAAGCACAGCCTGCAGAAGAAATTACATTCCCAGTGGGAGGTAGGAGAGATAAGTAATAAAATGTTAATTTCCAGTTTTTCTCTCTAAGACCCTGATATTTAAAATTTCTCTGCTCAAGTAAAAAATTCTAAAATGATCGTCCAGTACTGTGAGCTCTAGGGATGGGCGAATGTTTCGTAACATTCGAAAAACGGCACGAATTTTAACACATTCGTTCGTTCGAATCGAATTTCGAATGTTTACATAACATTCTAACATTCGATTTTCGATTACATTCGAAAATATTTGAATTCGAAAAATTCGAATTTAGATTGTAATAGTATTTCTAATGCTTTTTCTTTAAATGTAATATTCGAATTATGCAATATTCGAATTCGAAAAATTCGAATTTAGATTGTAATAGTATTTCTAATGCTTTTTCTTTAAATGTAATATTCGAATTATGCAATATTCGAATTCGAAAAATTCGAATTTAGATTGTAATAGTATTTCTAATGCTTTTTCTTTAAATGTAATATTCGAATTATGCAATACGTGTATTCGAATTCGAAAAATTCGAATTTAGATTGTAATAGTATTTCTAATGCTTTTTCTTTAAATGTAAGATTCGAATTATGCAATACGTGTATTCGAATTCGAAAAATTCGAATTTAGATTGTAATAGTATTTCTAATGCTTTTTCTTTAAATGTAATATTCGAATTATGCAATATTCGAATTCGAAAAATTTGAATTTAGATTGTAATAGTATTTCTAATGCTTTTTCTTTAAATGTAATATTCGAATTATGCAATATTCGAATTCGAAAAATTCGAATTTAGATTGTAATAGTATTTCTAATGCTTTTTCTTTAAATGTAATATTCGAATTATGCAATACGTGTATTCGAATTCGAAAAATTCGAATTTAGGTTGTAATAGTATTTCTAATGCTTTTTCTTTAAATGTAATATTCGAATTATGCAATATTCGAATTCGAAAAATTCGAATTTAGATTGTAATAGTATTTCTAATGCTTTTTCTTTAAATGTAATATTCGAATTATGCAATACGTGTATTCGAATTCGAAAAATTCGAATTTAGATTGTAATAGTATTTCTAATGCTTTTAAATGTAATATTCGAATTATGCAATATTCGAATTCGAAAAATTCGAATTTATATTCGAATTCGAAAAATTCGAATTTATATTCGAATTCGAAAAATTCGAATTTCGAATGTAGACATTCGATATAATTATAAACATTCGAATTCGAAAGTGACATTCGAAAACTGTAAATAACATTCGATTTTCAAATTTTTAAGAATATTCGTTCTTATCGACATTCGAATTTAGAATTCGAATTTCGGTAATAACATTCGTTCTACATTCGAAATTCGAAAATTTGCACATTCGCCCATCCCTAGTGAGCTCCCTAGTGAAATTTTCAAAAGGCAAATTTTACTTTACTTATCCAAAGGGAATTACATGCATTTCTGTATATGAAGGAGTGACAAACCCAGTGCAATTCTGTGCTTTCTATATTATATCACTTTACACTTCAGATTAAATTGTATTACATTTAAACTTTGCACTTTCTATGTTGTATTTTCTTTTGCATACAGCAGTGTATTTGGGATTGTGGTTTTACAAATTCTGATTATAGAGCAGAACTTACTGAATTTTCTAAGAAAAGAGGAAGAATCTGGAAATCCCAGAGAGAAGAGAGATGCCTTCCATAGAAACCAATGAAGCTCACTGGTATAGAAAATGCCACATGGGAGAGAGAAGGTAACTGGAAAACCCCGGGGGCTGATATAAAGGCTCCATTTGCATCAATTCCAAATTAAACTGAAATGTTTTCACAAACAATTTAACTTACTTTTGTCTATATTTTAATAAATATTACTTTTCTGTTAGTTAATCAAGTGTATTATGAATTTTGAGTAAACTTTACCTGCATATAGTTGGTGAGACAAATCAGTAAGACAAGCTTGTTTAAAATGCTTAGAAAATTTCACAAGACTGATGAGAGAGTTTCAGACATACCCTGGGAACTCCCCTGTTCAGCCCAGGGAACTGGTCTCTCCCTCCCACTTTCCAAAAGTAACACAAAAGTGTAACAAAACAAAAAAATATCATGCATTGCTATATTGCACTGGGCATGTCTCTCATTTATATATGGAAATGAGAGAGATCTCGCAGTGATGGAGAGTTTCACTCTTTTTCTGTTGAATATTCAGTGAGTTCAAACCCTTTGAAGTCTGAACTGCAATTTCTCTCCAGGCTGGAGAACCTTTGAATATCAGGGTCTAAGTATTGGGCTTTGATATACAGACAGAGATAAGATAAGGAGGCATGTGTTTGTATATAAAGAGATCAAATAAAGAGATCTGATTTCCATACAAGCTCTACCCATTTTAATGGGTTGCATTATCAAGGAACACAACCAGCTATTTAATTTGCAAAAATAAACACAAAGGAACTCTTTTTCATATATTTTATATTGTCCCTTAAAAACATCTTAAAATGTATGGCCTAGATTACAAATGGAGCAGTATTTTGTGCAAGATTTTTAGAATAAATACCTCTTGTCTAAAAGTGCTACAGCAAATATATTGCAAACATCTGTGCATTTGTTTTACAAGCTTAAAGTAAAGGTTTCTCATTCGAGCATTAGTTGAAAGTAAACGGTGATTACCATTGTGAAATTACCAGTTACAACTTACACAAATGCAAACAACTAATACAATGGCAATTCAGCATAAATATCGCTTACGATACATTGTGAAAAGACAGTAGCAATTCTGAAAGAATAGCAAAACTCCATAAATTAGTCATACATTTGAGCTGGGGCATTATGTACTTACAGTACATTTGTCTATTATGTGTCACATGTATTATACTGTAAAAAAGTTCATTATCCATTTTTTCTAAGTTTGTTAATTGTAAAAAAACATATTTTGTATTTTAACATGTTTTTAGTTTTTAAACAAGATTGACAGCATGGGATATTAATGGTTCCCATTAAAAATGACAGGCACCGTAATATCTGTAGCCTCACAGAAATTCAATAAAGGAGCTTTCTCAGCAGAGTTTATTAATTTTCCACAACTTTTAAGAAATCCACACGTAGGAATGCTTTTCACACAGCTGTAATGTGGATGGAGAGTAGGAGCTCACTCCTAGACTTGCTGCTGACGCATTTTGGCTGAAATGTAGATTTCTTAAAAGTTGTGGAAAATTAAAGGGACACTAAACCCAAAATTTTTCTTTCATGATTCAAGTAGAGAATACAATTTTAATCAACATTCCAATTTACTTCCATTATCTAATTTGCTTCATTATTTAGATATCCTTTGTTGAAGAAATAGCAATGGACATGGGGGAGCCAATCACACGAGGCATCTATGTGCAGCAACCAATCAGCAGCTACTGAGCCTATCTAGATATACTTTTCAGCAAAGTATGTCAAGAGAATGAATCAAATTAGATAATAGAAGTAAATTAGAAAGTTGTTTAAAATTGCCTGCTCTATTTGAAAAAAACAATGCTTGCTAGAACAAAGGGACACTAATCTAGATAATGACTCTGACATCAGACAATTTTTTGCCAAATGGTCAGCCTTTATTAGGTCATTGCCAGATACAGAGATGAATGACTTAATATTCCCATTCAGAAACTCGGAACTGGTGCTTCTGGGTGTCTGGTAACAATTTATTAGTTGAGAGGAGCTTAGATGATTTTCTGGGATTCCCCTGGTCTCATACAATTGCACTCTCTTCCCTAGTTTCTGGCTTCGGCGGGGGGGGGGGGGGGGGTGGATTCTTTCTGAGTTGTCCTTGTTCTTCCCCTTCCTTTATCTCTTGTTCTGTTCTCCTTCCTCCCCTTTTTTTTCCCCCTCTTCCTTCTTCTCTTTTTCTTTTTTCTTTTTTGGCTTTGGCAACCCATGGTTGGGTTGACTAATTCAGAGATAAAATTTAGCAGAATATTTACTTGCTCACTGTTCTTGATTTAAATGTAAAACAATTTTGAACTGTTTGATTTTTGTGATTTCTTCTGACATTTGTTTTTGTAAATTACTGTTGACATTTAAATAAAATAATTAATAATAATAAAATGGAAAATATGGGAGATAATTACATGTGAGGAACCTAGGTGTCTTAGGCTCTTGAGAAATTTCTGAGATATTTGAGAATTTATATGTTATGTGCAAATGAGAAATATTGAAGATAATTCTCTGTTGAAATTGCATTGCCTGTTTCTGTTCCTGATTCCTTGGGATCATATTTTGTGATGTTATTGTATGATGTAATACTGGATGTTCACATGTGTTTCTCTCAATAAAAAATAAAATAAAAAAAAAAATAAAAAAATTTGCCTGCTCTATCTAAATCATGAAAGAAAAAATGTGTGTTTCATGTCCCTTTAAGATATATTTTAAACTCTGCTGAGAGTGCTCCTTCATTAAATTTCTGTGAGGCTATGTAATTGGATAATGAGTGCAGCACATCAGCGAGTCATCCCTTGCATTTGACTACTCCCACCCACCACCATGTGAGATCGGAACAGAGTGATGATGTCACTCGCCGACAGAAGGTACACCGAAGAGGGGATCTGCTACGGCCCGGAGGCTCTTGGAGGTAACAGTTCAATGTACTATCTGGCGTATGAGTGCTCATTGAGCAAGAGGCCATTGGGGATTACCCAGGGACCGGTTTTGTAATTTTTAGCGATCTGTTTGTGATTGGCTGGCTATGTGGTAACGGGTGAGGTGGGATCACCTACTTGTCATGGACAGAGTATTTGGAACTTTGTACTAATTTGGACTGTTCAGCAATTTACAATTATGGTTGCTGTTTACCATAATATCTGTGTTCTAAAGTTCTTGAAGAGGTGTGACTTTCCTTTTAACATTTTTATGTATTTATTTTAAACTAAAGGAGCACTGTTTTCTATCCCTTTAACCTTTATGACTGGTGTTTTTAAGGTTCAGGTCAAAGAAGAATAAACATAGAAATGAAAGTCCTGAAACTTCCTCTAAGTGTATTTGAATTTAATTATAAACAATAATTTCAAATCGGTCCTAACAGCTTTAGTAACTAATTCCTGCTCTATAATTATTTATGTAAATTGATGCTAATTAGCATGGCAAGGTTGTTTTTTACATGAAAGGTGGCCTCCTAATAAGTAATGACTGACTAATATGTTTAAATAGACTGTTTCCACTAATCCAATGTTGCGCTCAAATATTTTTATGTCAAGATTATTGTAACAGCAAAAATTTCTCCTATATTTTAGCATAAACAGGCTTAAAGTGACAAATAGCTGATAACAAGTTATTGATCTACAAGCAGATGCAGGAACACCCTTTTAAATGGTCTGAGCTCTCTCCCATCACTACTGGGAAGTTGCTTTCTGTTGCTGTCTTTTGTTTACATGGCTTTTAGAGAATACTTTACAGAATACTGTAGTATTGATAGATACATCAGAAAAGCTGGTGGATTTAACCAGCAAAAGCAGCTAATGACAAATTTAATGACAAAATGAAGGTATATCATTTATTATATTACTGCAGGTAAAATGGATTGGAACACATTAAAGGGGAGGACAATTTCCAGTACAATTACACTTATATATCCATATATGAACATTCTAATTTCCACATTAAAGTTGTTTATAAGTTTCATAGTTAAAATGGTTGATTTGGCCAATATTGTTTTAATAAGTTTTAGCCTGTGAACATGCATAAAAAACTTCCAATTGATAAAACAAAAAAAAAAAAAAATGTTTTCAAGAGGTTGAATATGTTCAATTCGATAAATCCCCAAAAATATGCAAAAAATTGTATTTTTTATTTTTCTTGATAAATGATAATAATACATTTTCCTTCTGTATAAGACACAAAGCTAAAGTGTGTGACATTAATTTTGTATATAGCTAATGTTGCATATAGGTGTTGTCACCTAGTGAAATGTAGGGCTACTCTCTCTAATATCACACACAGGTATTTCAATATTTTCCTATTTAATCAAAACACCTTGTTCAATGGTGCTGAAATACAATACAGTCTGCTTAAAGGACAGTGCACAAAAACACAATTTATGCTTACCTGATAAATTTATTTCTCTTGTGGTGTATCCAGTCCACGGATCATCCATTACTTGTGGGATATTCTCATTCCCAACAGGAAGTTGCAAGTGGACACCCACAGCAAAGCTGTAATAAAGCTCCTCCCCTAACTGTCATAGCCAGTCATTCGACCGAAAACAAGCCGAGAAAGGAGGAACCATAGGGTGTAGTGGTTACTGTAGTTTAAATTTAAAAATTACCTGCCTTAAAATGACAGGGCGGGCCGTGGACTGGATACACCACAAGAGAAATAAATTTATCAGGTAAGCATAAATTGTGTTTTCTCTTGTAAGGTGTATCCAGTCCACGGATCATCCATTACTTGTGGGATACCAATACCAAAGCTAAAGTACACGGATGAAGGGAGGGACAAGGCAGGAACTTAAATGGAAGGAACCACTGCCTGTAAAACCTTTCTCCCAAATATAGCCTTCGAAGAAGCAAATTTGTAAAATTTTGAAAAAGTATGAGGCGAAGACCAAGTCGCCGCCTTGCAAATCTGTTCAACAGAAGCCTCATTTTTAAAGGCCCAAGTGGAAGCCACAGCTCTAGTGGAATGAGCTGTAATCCTTTCAGGAGGCTGCTGTCCAGCAGTCTTATAGGCTAAGCGGATTAAGCTTCTTAGCCAAAAAGAAAAAGAGGTTGCCAAAGCCTTTTGACCTCTCCTCTGTCCAGAGTAGACAACAAACAAAGCAGATGTTTGACGAAAATCTTTAGTAGCTTGTAAGTAAAACTTTAAAGCACAGACCACGTCCAGATTGTGTAACACAAGGATGGAACCAAAATCTCTTGATTGATATTCTTGTTAGATACCACCTTAGGTAAGAACCCAGGTTTGGTACGCAGGACTACCTTATCCGTATGAAAAATCAGATAAGGAGAATCACATTGTAAGGCAGATAGCTCAGAGACTCTACGAGCCGAGGAAATAGCTACCAAAAAAAAAAAAAAAAAAAAAAAAAAGAACTTTCCAAGATAAAAGTTTGATATCTATGGAATGAAGAGGTTCAAACGGAACTCCTTGAAGAACCTTAAGAACCAAGTTTAAGCTCCATGGTGGAGCAACAGGTTTAAACACAGGCTTGATTCAAACTAAAGCCTGACAAAATGCCTGAACGTCTGGAACATCTGCCAGACGCTAGTGCAAAAGAATAGACAGAGCAAAAATCTGTCCCTTTAAGAAACTAGCTGACAATCCTTTTTCCAAACCTTCTTGGAGTAAAGATAAAATCCTAGGAATCCTGACCTTACTCCATGAGTAACCTTTGGATTCACACCAATAAAGATATCTACGCCATACCTTATGGTCAATTTTCCTGGTGACAGGCTTTCGTGCCTGTATTAAGGTATCAATAACTGACTCGGAGAAGCCACGCTTTGATAAAATCAAGCATTCAATCTCCAGGCAGTCAGCCTCAGAGAAATTAGATTTGGATGGTTGAAAAGACCCTGAAGTAGAAGGTCCTGTCTCAGAGGCAGAGACCATGGTGGAAAGGATGACATGTCCACTAGATCTGCATACCAGGTCCTGCGTGGCCACGCAGGTGCTATCAGAATCACCGATGCTCTCTCCTGCTTGATCTTGGCAATCAGTCGAGGGAGCAGAGGAAACGGTGGAAACACATAAGCCAGGTTGAAAGACCAGGGCGCTGCTAGAGTATCAGTGTCGCCTTGGGATCCCTGGACCTGGATCCGTAACACGGAAGCTTGGCGTTCTGGCGAGACGCCATGAGATCCAGTCCTGGTTTGCCCCAACGGAGAATCAGTTGTGCAAATACCTCTGGATGGAGTTCCCACTCTCCCGGATGAAAAGTCTGACGACTTAGAAAATCCGCCTCCCAGTTCTCTACACCTGGGATATGGATAGCTGATAGGTGGCAAGAGTGAATCTCTGCCCAGTGAATTATTTTTGAAACTTCTAACATCTCTAGGGAACTTCTTGTTCCCCTCGATGGTTGATGTAAGCTACAGTCGTGATGTTGACCGACTGAAATCTGATGTACCTCAGAGTTGCTAACTGAGGCCAAACCTGAAGAGCCTTGAATATCGCTCTTAGTTCCAGAATATTTATTGGAAGGAGAGACTCCTCCTTAGTCCACGATCCCTGAGCCTTCAGGGAGTTCCAGACTGCACCCCAACCTAGAAGGCTGGCATTTGTTGTTACAATAGTCCAATCTGGCCTGCGAAGGTCATACCTTTGGACAGATGGACCCGAGATAGCCACCAGGGAAGAGGATCCCTGGTCTCTTGGTCCAGATTCAGTTGAGGGGCCAAATCTGTGTAATCCCCGCTCCACTGACTGAGCCTGCATAGTTGCAGCGGTCTGAGATGTAAGCGTGCAAACGGCACTATGTCCATTGCCGCTACCATTAAGCCGATTACTTCCATACACTGAGCCACCAAAGGGCGCGGAATGGAATGAAGAACCCGACAGGAATTTAGAAGCTTTGATAACCTGGACTCCGTCAAGGTAAATTTTCATTTCTACAGAATCTATCAGAGTCCCTAGAAAGGAAACTCTTGTGAGTGGGGATAGAGAACACTTTTCCTCGTTCACTTTCCTCCCATGCAACCTCAGAAATGCCAGTACTACGTCCGTATGAGACTTGGCAATTTGGAAGTTTGACGCCTGTATCAGGATGTCGTCTAAATACGGGGCTACTGCTATGCCCCGCGGCCTTAGGACCGCCAAAAGCGACACTAGAACCTTTGTAAAGATTCTTGGGGCTGTAGCTAATCCAAAGGGAAAAGCTACAACTGGTAATGCCTGTCTTGAAAGGCAAACCTGAGAAACCGATGATGATCTTTGTGTATCGGAATGTGAAGATAAGCATCCTTTAGATCCACTGTAGTCATATATTGACCCTCCTGGATCAGTGGTAGGATGGTACGAATAGTTTCCATCTTGAACGACGGAACTTTGAGTAATTTGTTTAAGATCTTTAGATCCAAAATCTGTCTTAACGTTCCCTCTTTTTTGGGAACCACAAACAGATTTGAGTAAAAACCCTGTCCTTGTTCCTCCTTTGGAACTGGATGGATCATCCCATAACTAGGAGGTCTCGTACACAGTGTAAGAATGCCTCACTCTTTATCTGGTTTGCAGATAATTGTGAAAGGTGAAATCTCCCTTTTGGGGGGGAAGCTTTGAAGTCCAGAAGATATCCCTGGGATATAATTTCCAACGCCCAGGGATCCTGAACATCTCTTGCCCACGCCTGGGCGAAGAGTGAAAGTCTGCCCCCTACTAGATCCGTTACCGGATAGGGGGTCGTTCCTTCATGCTGTCTTAGAAGCAGCAGCAGGCTTTTTGACCTGCTTACCTTTTTTCCAGGTCTGGTTTGGTCTCCAGACCGTCTTGGATTGAGCAAAAGTTCCCTCTTGTTTATTATTAGAGGAAGTTGATGCCGCACCTGCCTTGAAGTTTCAAAAGGCACGAAAATTAGACTGTTTGGCCCTAGATTTGGACCTGTCCTGAGGAAGGGCACAACCTTTTCCTCCCGTGATATCAGCAATAATCTACTTCAAACCAGGCCCGAATAGGGTCTGCCCCTTGAAGGGAATGTTAAGTAGCTTAGATTTTAAAGTCACGTCAGCTGACCATGATTTAAGCCATAGCGCTCTGCGCGCCTGTATAGCAAAACCAGAATTCTTAGCCGTTAGTTTATTCAAATGAACAATGGCATCAGAAATAAAATAATTGGCTAGCTTAAGTGCTCTAAGTTTGCCAAGTATGTCATCCAATGGATTCTCTACCTGTAAAGCCTCTTCCAGAGACTCAAACCAGTACGCCGCAGCAGCAGTGACAGGGGCAATGCATGCAATGGGATCTAGGATAAAACCTTGTTGAATAAATATTTTCTTAAGATAACCTTCTAATTTTTTATCCATTGGCTCTAAAAAAGCACAACTGTCCTCGACAGGGATAGTAGTATGCTTTGCTAGAGTAGAAACTGCTCCCTCCACCTTAGGGACTGTCTGCCATAAGTCCCGTGTGGTGACGTCTATTGGAAAACATTTTTCTAAAAATAGGAGGGGAAGAGTACGGCACACCTGGTCTATCCCGTTCCTTATTAATAATTTCTGTAAACCTTTTAGGTTTGGGAAAAACATCAGTACACACCGGCACTGCAAAGCATTTATCCAGTCTACAAAATTTCTCTGGCACTGCAATGGTATCACAGTCATTCAGAGCAGCTAAAACCTCCCTAAGTAACACGTGGAGGTGTTCAAGCTTAAATTTAAATGTAGAAATATTAGAATCAGGTATCTTTCCTGAGTCATTAACATCACCCACTGACTGAAGCTCTCCTTCCTCAGCTTCTGCATATTGTGAGGCAGTATCAGACATGGTTCTTAAAGCGTCAGTATGCTCTGCATTTTGTCTCACCCCAGAGCTATCTCGCTAACCTCTAAGTTCAGGTAGTCTGGCTAATACCGCTGACAGTGTATTATCCATGACTACCGCCATGTCTTGTAAAGTAAACGCTATGGGCGCCCTAGATGTACTTGGCGCCATTTGAGCGTGAGTCCCTTGGGCGGTAGTCAAAGGGTCTGACACGTGGGGAGAGTTAGTCGGCATAACTTTCCCCTCGTCAGATTCCTCTGGTGATAATTTTTTTAAAAAACAGAATATGATCTTTATTGCATAAAATGAAATCAGTACATTTGGTACACATTCTAAGAGGGGGTTCCACCATGGCTTTTAAACATAATGAACAAGGAGTTTCTTCTATGTCAGACATGTTTATACAGACTAGCAATGAGACTAGCAAGCTTGGAAAACACTTTAAATCAAGTTAACAAGCAAATATAAAAAACGGTACTGTGCCTTTAAGAGAAACAAATTTTGTCAGAATTTGAAAACCAGTGAAAAAATGCAGTAAATCAAACGAAATTTTTACAGTGTATGTAATAGGCTAGCAGAGTATTGCATCCACTTGCAAATGGATGATTAACCCCTTAGTTCAAAAAACGGATCCAAAAAACGAAATAGTTTTTTTTTGTTTTTTTTACAGTCACAACCAACTGCCACAGCAAGCTGTGGTCCTACCTTCCCCAATAAACGACTTTGGAAAGCCTTTGAGCCCTTTAGAGATGTCCTATAGCATACAGGGGACTCCTGAGGGAAGCTGGATGTCACAGTTTGTAATTTTAACTGCACCAACTGTAACTTTTATACTATAACAGTGGAAAGCCTCAGTAAAACTGTTTCTAGTCAAAATTTAAGCCAGCCATGTGGAAAAAACTAGGCCCCAATAAAGTTTTATCACCAATGCATATATAAAAACGATTAAACATGCCAGCAAACGTTTATATTGCAATATCATAAGGGTATTACCCCTGGGAGTAAGCATGATACGAGTCGTTATTAAATCACTGTATTCAGACTTAACTTACATTAATCCGGTATCAGCAGCATTTTCTAGTGTTTTCCATCTCTAGAAAAAATTATAACTGCACATACCTGATAGCAGAATAAACTGCACGCCATTCTCTCGCTGAAGTTACCTCATCTGTGTAATCCCCTCAGACATATGTGAGAATAGCAATGGATCTTAGTTACAACCTGCTAAGATCATAGAAACCTCAGGCAGATTCTTCTTCTATTTACTGCCTGAGATAAAATAGCACAACTCCGGTACTATTTAAAAATAACAAACTTTTGATTGAAGAAAATAAACTAACTATATTTAACCACTCTCTCCTACAACATCCTAGCTTGTTGAGAGTTGCAAGAGAATGACTGGGTATGACAGTTAGGGGAGGAGCTATATTACAGCTCTGCTGTGGGTGTCCTCTTGCAACTTCCTGTTGGGAATGAGAATATCCCACAAGTAATGGATGATCCGTGGACTGGATACACCTTACAAGAGAAAATATATCAAAGTATAAAGAATAAATAAAGTAAACAACTGGTACCATTTTAAAATGATAATAAAGAAAACTGGGTTAGAGTTCAGAGCGACTTAGTAAAATTTATAGTTGCAGGGTCTAACACAATTAAATGTGTTTGTGCCCACTGAGCTTCAGAAGTCACTGCATAGTTGTAGACACACAAAGTAAATTATTAACATTTTCCCAGTAGGCTTCAAGAAAGTCAGCAAAATCAATTCACAGCTGAAACATAGTTATTATAGTTGTCCATAGCTCCAAGCAAAAGTTGTTACCTTGACACATTGGGGCCACAGTACATTACCCAAGCTTCTCTGACATCAAACAAATTAAATTCACAATGGAAATAATTCATAAATTCGACCTGTATAAAAGTTTACGGTTAAAATAAGGTTAATAGTTTTAGGTGTTGAATGAAATGTCTAGCAGAGGTTTCGTATTTCTCAAACTCTCTTCTCAGAGCTGTTTGTCATTTTTATTAACACTCAAAAGAAATGGTATCTTTACTTATAACAGATCTAATGTGTATTGCTATATATGAGCTTTAAAGGGCCATTGCATGCAGTAGAATTGCACAATCCACAAATGCACAATGAAAAGATAATGTGATAGCACTTACAGTGAATTTCAAATTAACGATAGATTCTTCTTTGAGAAATGTCAAAGATTGTTTTAATTTTCCTGTCAAATGTATCATGTGACAGCCATCAGCCAATCACTGAATCATATATGTATACACTGTGAACTTCTGCACATGCCCATTGGGACCTGGCACCTCAGAAATTGTGCATATAAAAAGAAAAATTGATAATGAAAGTATTTTGAATTTTTTTTTTAAATTATATGCTCTGTCTGAATCATGAAAGTTTAATTCTGACTTTAGTGACCTTTCAACAATAAAAAAAGTTAAATTTCAACAACAAATAACAATAGAAAGAGGTCAATTTGGCTGTAGAAGTGAATTTTATTTGTATTTTTTGGTAAATTGTACATTGCACAAAATGCACATTGTATCTGAACTATGATGCAGATATTTTCTTAAAAAAAATCTGTATTATATAATTGCTCCTGTTTAAAGTGAATTTAGACGAATCAGTGCCCGGGTTTTTAATAAACCTATTAATCAAAATTTACATTTCACTTATTTTCTTAAAAAACTTACATTTTAATCCTGACAGCCACTGCAGCGCTTCCTCCGCCCGCCGCAAGCCCTCTTTGCGGGTCCAAAATGAAGAATCCGGCTTCCTCCAATCCCTGCATTGCCTCAGACCATGATTCCCCAGGGGGGGGGAAGCCGTGATTGGAGGAAGCCGGATTCATTATTTCTGATGTATGAAGAGGCTTCCAACGGCCGAGGGAAGTGCTGCAGCAGCTGTCAGGATTAAAAGGTAAATTTCTGAAGAAAACAAGTGAAATGTCAATTTTGATAAATTAAAGTGCCCTTGTTTTTAATAGGATTATTAAAAACTGGGCACCCATTCATCTAAATTGACCTTCACTTTAATCAACCTATATCAAATATTGCACGTTTGTGACATGAAACTACCTTCCTTCCAATAACTGATATATACATTTGGCATCTTATTAAAATGTTGATACTGGCCATAATGTTGTACCCATATTTTAAAAAAAATGTTTAACTAATGTGGTTATACACAGTTAAAGTACTGCTCGGGAGCTCGAGTGGACACGGCTACTGACCCAACCAGCAGGCTGGAGGACTGTCAGTTTGTGCAGCTTCATTTGTAACAATGTAATACATATAGGGCCAGGTTATGAGTGGAGCGCAAACATTCACGCTCAAGCGATATTGGGTTTTCGCAATAATTTGCGCATAGGTTAAATTATGCTTGTATTACACGTTCAAAGTAAATGCGATTGCTTGAATGCAATCGCTATTTAGGCTAGAATGATTGATTACTGTGACTTCAGGGCTCTGGTTAACTGTTTCGCAAAACATAAAAGTTGCACAAAACACATCAAAAATACATTACAAAGTACAGTTACATTCATAATAACACCAGCTAATAAAAATTAAATAAAAATATGGCACACAAAAGTTATGTGCTCCAATATATAAGGCTGCAAAGTGCTTTAACAAAGAGATACATACATATACATTTCTAAAGATGGATATGTATATATATATATATATATATATATATATATATATATATATATGTATTTATATCTGAATATACTGTATGTATTTACAGACATATACAGTATACACACATAAACACATATGTACACATATATAGCCATATATAAGTGCTTTAGAGCCTTAAGGTTTAAACCCACCCATTATCTGGCAGTTGCCTTAAGCTAACTAACAACCCCTAACATTCCCCATAAATAGTAAATAAATACACAAGAGAAAGAGGCAGGATCACCAAACAATACAGCTTATAAAGTAAGCTCACAATCCCACCTACATAAAGCAACAATATAACACATATAAATCTGCCCAGCAACTGCCAAAAGAGAATGTTAACCCTTAAGGCGTTACAGTCCAGACTCCTTACACTTTCCTAAGGTTTAAACCCACCCATTATCTGGCAGTTGCCTTAAGCTAACAACCCCTAACATTTCCCATATATAGTAAATAAATACACAACTCAGAAGCTAGATGAAAAGACCAACATGGTCGCTTTATTAAAAATAATTTGAGAATAAAAGGCATGACTAAACTTTTTACGAAGACTTATATTTCTTCCAATGAAATAAGGGAGGTGGCAACCAAGTTCCTATGAGTTTAGAAACCCAAGCAACAGCAGGTCAGGGCCCCAAGTTGTTAATTCGCACTGCAAAGCCAATCGGGGCAACTCACTCAAAAATTGATTGCCGGACACCCTCAGGAGTCTTGAATCAGCAGACCCATGGAGAGGGGCACCCCAGGCTCCGACCTGGAGTATCTTGCCCCTCCCATTAGCTTAGCCCTTACTCCATCCAGACTCTGACAGTAAAAATTGAGCCCTGACACTGCCACAAGAGACCACCACTTAAAAGGGGGGAACTCTTGCCGCCAACTCTAACCATGAAGCTGAACAGACAATGCGTTACGCAAATTGTCAAAAAATAAATCCAGACCAACATCATTAAGGTGGACACCATCTATTCAATATAAATGCCTCATATCACCCAAAATATTACCATGCCTTATTATGAAACCCACAGCGACCACTATGACATTACCCAGCTCCCTGTTAATTATTTTCCTGATTCTATAAGCAGCGTGATGACTCTGCAAATTCCTCCACACCCTCCTTGCCACTATACAGGACCAGCCAATGAGAACTCCAGGTAACCTCGTTAAAATCCATCTAACATCAGCTTTCATGACTTTTATTAGGTCCATGACTGATGCAGACCCCACATCATTACCCCCGAGATAAAGGACAACAACGTAGGGCCTCCCCCACCTTCACACTGCATCCTGGCTAATATCTGTTAACTCGCTCCAAAGCATCCCTCCCCTTCCAATCCATCTAATTGCAACTTGCGCAGCAGATAAACCTAAATTCTGTCCGCCATGAGTAGCCAGAGCCCTGATGTGAGCCTAATAAATGTAGGAATGCCCTTAAGATCCATACTCTGGTCGACCCACTAACTGCGCCTACAAAACAAATTGTAAACCAGTATGCCCTGTCACCTAAGAAAAACTGTGCTGAAAACTAAAGAAGACACAGAATGTTAATGAAAAATCAACAAAATTAACACATGTCAGAGGGGGGCCTGATGTAAAGCTGATATTTCTTTGAACGCCAACTCCCCAACCATTAAATTTCCTCCTGTGAACTCCGTTGACATGCAGCGCTAGTGGCTTCACCTATTCTAAAAGAGTGAGGTGCAACCCTACCACAGTCTAGCCGCACTTTATCAAAGCAAGAACCTCCCTAAACTGAAATTTCGAAAAGTGACAAGGAATCTGCATGCACAAGGAATTGCTTGGACAGTGAGACCCTCACATCCATATAAGCCCTGATCAACATTACTGGACAAACAGCCTCATCCACTTGAGCTTTCAAGGACAACCATGTGCCCCTGCCATCCTGATCAGTCTTAGATTTGGGAGTAAATAGCAGAACAACCTCATCCGCTATGTGTACATGCTGAAGCTGCACCCCTGGACCTTCCACTGACTTAGATGTAGACACTAGTTCCCCTATTCTCAGGGCCACATGGAACGTAAACGCAGCCCTAAACAAACATACTTGGGCCACAGCCATCATGAGCCGTGCTAATCTATCCAATGTGATAGGTTCCCTAATATCAAGCACCAAAGGCTCACTTTCCTGACCATGGGATGGGGAACTGTGCTCGCAGAAATCCTCCAATTCCTTCCAAAAACCAAGATAAGATCTCCAAGTGGCTGGCGATAAGGCTGCATGAACTAATGGGAAGAGGACACCACATCGACTGCTACCTGCCAAAGAAATTTTGGACATTGCAATCCGACAGCAGCAGCCTTAGGTGCCAACCTCCTAAACTGTTACCAGTTAAAGCGAGATAAAGCATCCTCAACAAGATTATTTTCTCCAGGCACATGTTGCGCTCCAAAATGAATATTGTGCTGCGAACATCTTAACACAAGATGCCTTAAATACCTCACTACGGGGGGGGGGGGGGCAAAGCAGCTGAGAGCCTGTTAATAGCATGCACTACACTGATGTTATCTGTCAAAAATATTACATACTGATTAACCAATTGATCCCTACAAATCAACTGCCACAATAATGGGAAATAACTCCAACAATGTCAAGTTTCTAGTAAACCCCTGGTCACCCAAGATACAGGCGAAGCGCATGCAGTCCAAGCACCATTGTTAGAAAGAGGCACCATTGTTAGAAAGAGGCAGGATCACCAAACAAAACAGCTTATAAGGTAAGCTCACAACCCCACCTACACAAAGCAACAATATAACACATATAGATCTGCTCAGCAACTGCCAAAAGGGAGTGTTAATCCTTAAGGTGTTACAGTCTAGACTCCTTACACTTTCCTTTGCAGTTAAGTAGATGAAAACATGAAAAATTATATTTATGCAATATTTATATTTAATAAAGTGTTATAGTGTGTATTTGCTTTAAATATTTTACATTCCAATGTTCTGCACATAGCAGAATATGGTATTTGTATATATATTTATCTGTATATATCTATACATATATATACTCATGTATGTATATAGGTCTAGATATATATTGTACCAAAATAACATCAAATATATGTAGAAATATGTATTTATGAATAAATAGAACTTATTCTTCTATGTGAAGAACATTGGAATGTGAAATATTTATATTTCATGTCGGGTTAGACCACTTGAGAATATGCGTTCGGGTTAGCGCCCTTGAGAACATAAGTGAGGTGTTAGGTTTTTTTCCACTTTTTTTGCTTCATTGATTTCTAAGCGGAATACGTTATTGCATGCGCATTATTCTAATTATGCTATAAGTAAACTGTTTGCGCGCGTTGGGTTAGCGTGAGATTGATAACTTTTTACTTTTAACTCGTAATATGAGCGCAACCTGACGGGGCACAAAAAATTTACTTCTAACACAATTAGTGCTCTAGCTAAAGATCTAAATAGTGCTCCACTCTTAATGTGGCCCATAATGATTGAGATGTTTATGCTCCTGAGCCTGCCTCAGTATGCACTAGTAGAAAGTGGGTAAATTCAACAAAGGATACCAAGAGAGAGAGAGATTCTACTTTCTGCTATGCAAATAGATGATATCATAAAGTCCATTGTTCAATGTGTTTCTATTTTAAATGAGCCTAGACTATATCTATGGTGAAACAGATCCAAGTCTAAGCATGTCAGTGGCTTATGAATGTAGCTACAGTAGGAAAGTCACAGGAACATTGACATCTTGTCATCCAACAGTAAGAAGTGGGTCTCGTTGTTTTATGTTTTCACTATGTTTTCAGTTTTAATTTTTTTCTTCCAAGGATTGCACCTCCTAAGCAGGACTTTACTTATGTGTTTAACACCTTTTTCCTGGTTAAAACACATAGCAAGCTCAAGTCAGTAATGCTTAACTTAATGCTTTTAGAAATTTAGAGGATTTGGATGCAGTTCGAAGCCATTGTGGTGCAGGCTTGTTTGACAGCTTTCATGATGCTGCACATTATAAATCAACAGTTATAAGACCACTGTTTCCTAACCACTACGCCACCTTAGGGATGTTAGAGAAAGGGATAGTAAAGTCAAAATTAAACGTAAATATATTGGATAGATCATGACGTTTTAAACAACTTTCCAATTTACTTCTGTTATCAATTTTGCTTAGTTCTCTTGGCACCCTTTGTTAAAGAGCAGGTGAGCTCAGGAGCGTACACGTGTCTTTAGCAATGGGGCAGTTGTATTTGCAACATTATTCATAGCAGTTTTACATCAGCCTACCTAGAATTACTTTTTAACCAAGGAAACCAAGAGAACAAATCAAATTTGATAATAGTAGGGAACCTTGTCCATCTAATCTATGGACATTTATATATATATATATATTTATAATAAAAAAATCTGTATATATCTGTAACAAGAAAAAAAATATAATGTTTGAGATGGAGTGGATAGCAAACTAGCAAATAACATACAATATAGGGTAACAGTTAAAGTATAACAAATTAATGAGAAAAGGGATTGCAGTTTACCTGATGACTCACACAACATATAGCAACTGAGCTGTGAACTACCATTGTTACCCTGAAGGCAAAGGAATTTACAATTCACTTCTCTCAAGAATTCTGTGATAACACATGCAAATCCAGGAGGGAATTTCGAGTCTATAGCACATGCTTTGACTTTTAATACTAAAAAAAAAAGGTATTCCATTGGTTTGCTGTGATTACATTATACACATTTATAAATATTGCCAAACACTACCGAAATATTAATTACTGAAGTATTTTGTACAAAAATAAAATGTACTTAAAGGGATATGACACCCAAAATTTTTCTTTCATGATTCAGATTGAGAATATAATTTTAAACAGCATTCCAATTTGCTTCATTCTTTAGATATCCTTTGTTGAAGAAATAGCAATGCACATAGATGAACCAATCACACTAGACATCTATGTGAAGCCACCAATCAGCAACTACTGTGTCTATTTATATATGCTTTTCAACAAAGGATATCAAGAGAATGAAGCAAAATAAGATAATAGAAGTATATTTGAAAGTTGTTTAAAATTGTATTCTCTTTCTGAAACATGAAAGAAAAAAATGGGTTTCATGTCCCTTTAAAGGGATATAAAACTCAAACATTTTCTTTTGTGATTCAGACGGTGCAAAAAAAAAGTTTCCAATTTACTTCTTTCCCATTGTAGAGCACTACATTGCAGGGAATAGTGCTCCCATCTTGTGCTCTTGTGACAGTATAACAATCTTGCAAAACTTCTGCCATATATTTGTCCAGACACATGCACACATCTAAGCTTTACATCTCTGCTTTTCAACATAGATACCAAGAGAATGGGGAAAAAAAGATAAATTTAAAAGTTATTAAAAATGTCATGCTCTATCTGAATCATAAAAGAAAAAAATGTTTGGTTTCATGTCCCTTTAAGATCTCATAGATGCTTACCAACATGCCCCCACTATTTTTCCCCTATATGTTTCACTATTTTATTAGTAAATGTTCCTGCCATTAACATCTATACTTTAACAAAGACCCTTTAGGAGATATGTATTATTGTTAATAAAAAAAAAGACGAGACAAAATAGGAATGAAATACTCTCCTAAAAGAAAGCAAAGAATTCAAGCACTCTTTTTGAAAAAATATATAACAGATACATTTTAATATCATATCAGTTAAGGACCATTCAATGCAGTAGAATTACATAATTAACAAGTACATAATAAAAAGACAATGCAATAGCAGTTACTCTGAATTTCAAATAAGCAGTAGATTTTATTCTGACAAATTTATTTTTTTCTCCCATTTTCCAGCTCCCTGTATCATATGACAGACAGCCAATCACAGACTAGTATATGTTGTCTTAAAACTACATGCTCTATCTGAATCATAAAAATGTATTTTGACTTGAGTGTACCTTTAAAGAACTCCAGTGCATGACATTACATGGGGGCTTTTTTGAGTGTTATATTACACTTCGCGTGTCTCTCCTTCACAACCAGAACCCTATATATATATAGATAAACAGCTCTGCCTTTCTAAAATTACTTGAGGGACTTTGTCATAGTTCTCGCTAGGTCAGAGAATTTTAGATCATCAGGCCCCAAATAAGAACCACTTGCAAATAATAATTGCCCTGTTTGCTTTGCTATGGTAAAGTCATCTCACCGGATAGAACAAAAGGGTTGTTGACAATCTCACAGACACAAATAAAGGGCTCACCATAGGTTATCTGAAGTGTGGTTGGGATTTTTCACCTACAGTAAGTCCCAACATGCAGATTCTATAAAGACCCTACTATTGCCTTTGTGAAGTATATTGTCTTGTATTTCAGAGCTGGCGAGGTTGTCTCGTTTTATTTATTTCTTTTGAATTTCTCATTAGCGGTTTTCAAGTTTTTTTTCTTTTTTCTTCCCATGTTGCAGAGGAATTTTTTATAGAGGGATTTTTATTTCTTCTATAATGTTTTTAAGGTATTTTTGTCATGCCGTTAACCTTTTAAGTGGATCTCATTCTATGCAACGAGAGGTGAATGATTACAATAGAGAGGCTGCTCTATTGCTTATAATGGAGTGTGACTCACAACTTGCAGATGGGACAAGGGGTAGGTACAAATCTTTATGAATGTGGTAGTTTTTAAGTTGTGATATTGCAGTGAATTTTCCACCCACAAAATATTATTTTATGAACCAGAGCTCCCATCACTTTCAGTTAAATATCTTCACTCTATGACTGTTTTCTGTTTCTCCGCTTATATTTAATGCTAGATCTCTAAAAAGTTTATTATTCTTATGAAAAATATTTCATAAATATTTAAAGGCCAAACGGTACACCAGACTGCCATTACTTTTTAAAAGACACTAGGATGACAAACTCATTTTTACTAATTTTAGGAAGCCTATCACTTGTATCCTCCTTTACAGAATATAACTTCCAGAGATCCTATGATAAATGATTGGAAAATAAAACAGATACTTACTAAAAAGGGACATGAAAAACATACAATTTAAAACAACTTTTCAATTTACTTCAGTTATCTAATTTGTTCTGTTATCTTGGCATTCTTTGTTGAAAAGCATACCTATGTATGCGTAGAAGCTGGGAACTAGCTGCTGATTGGTGCTTACCGATGTGTTCAGCTAGTGCATTGTTACGCCTTTATTAAAGGATACCAAGAGAATGGAGCAAAAATTGATAATAAGGTAAAATGGCAAGTTGTTTAAAACTGTATGTTCTATCTGAGTTATGAAATAAAAAAATGTGAATTTCAAGTCCCTTTAAGACAAAAAGATAAGAAAATAATTACCAAAAGGTAGACACAATTCAGAATAATTTAGTCTTTTAATGAATAATATTGTATTTTAAATTCTTGGTTGCTTGGTTAAATTTTCTATAGCGTACAACCTCCTTTTATTTTCATCAACAAAAAGACAATTTAATGGTATAGGGGATTTCAGCCTATGATACTTAATTCTAAGAACATTGACCTATAGATTTTACAAACGTCAAAAGCTCATACAGAATTATTTATTCATGATTGATAAGCATTATGTGTTCTTATGAATTACTTTGATGCTAATTAGAAAATATAAAAAAGCTGGTCTTTTGTCATTTATATTGGAATTAAGAAATTAAAGACACTAAGGGCCAGATTACAAGTGGATCTCTAAATATCGCTTTCTTTCATGAGAGCGTGCTTCCATAGACTCAAATGGGAACCTCGTTCTCATGCCGTGACACAAGGGGTAAGTAGCACAAGGATGGCAGCAATTTGTTAATATATATGTATATGCTTATATACATATTTATGTGTTCATATGTGTATATACACATCTTAACACGTAAATATATATGTATATAAGCATATTTACTGGGAACACACAGTCCCCATAGACCGCAAGGTAAAGGCACATTTCAGTGCCGTTTTTTTTCTAACTCCCCACAGCTACTAACTGTAAAGCCCCAAAACTGTCTAGTGCAGTTTAAAAAAATAAATAAAAAAAAATGCTACATTTTGTTTTTAATTAAAAAATACAATATTTTGAGGGTATTTGGGGAACTTTTAGAAAATGAATCAGAGATCTAATCTCTGGTTAATTTTCTGAGCGATTGCACAAGCAATCGGCCGCTAGCAGAGGGTATCAATCAACCCGATCGTATTTGATCGGGCTGATTGCTGTCCACAACCTCAGAGGAGGCGTACGAGTTAAGGAACAACGGTTTTGAGACAGCTGTTTCTGAACTCCTGAAGGCTCACACAGAAACAGATGCATTGGGGGCAATACGGCCATTAATAAATCGGCTCCTATATAACAACCTTGAAGCAGTTTAATATTTTTAATTTTGCTGATATGAGTTTTGAAATATTTTTGTTAAGCTATTATCCATTTCCTTTTATGTTATCACCAAATGTGAAAGGAGATAGGATTTTTACTTTTCTACAAGTACTGTATCTTTCTTCATATTCAAACTAACAGCACAATAAAATATCCTACAGTATGACTGTGGGTGTGGACATTTTTATTCTGTTATACTTCTCTTTTCCTTCACCTCTTGCTTGGGTTATGTATATAACTGGTCTCTGAGGAGGAAAATATGGTATTGATATCATTGGTATTTCCTGAAAATTTCCACCTCTTCAAATACATATGAAACTGGCAATTCTTCCATACTCCCCTCTTAATTTATATCCTTAGACCATGCCTATGGTGATCTTTTAGTGATAAAGAGGCTTTTTTTTCTGGGCAATATTATAGGGTCTGTAGCATTCCCTCTTCTCTGTTTCTCATAAGCATCTCTACTCTCCTACCTCCTGCAGAATAGGCCTCAATTGTCTTTCCTCTCTCTGGAGGCTGATATATACTCCCTTGACCTGCTGCAAAATAACTTCCATTCTCCTTTTCAGTTCAGTGTGTTGACAAATCTGTGAGGCTAGCATAGAACAACATTGGTCAGTTGTGTGGTGAAAAGAAATGTCTTTACTTCATGTATGTTGAACTGCATCATGCCACATTAATCCTTTTTGGCTGAGGTATTGCTGTATTCACAGACTCAAGAAAGTGATCTTTTGCACCTTATATCACCTCATTTCTACTAGCAGATTTTGAGTGGAGTGCAAAATTGCGCTTACGCAAGCATGATATTTGCACTCCACTCGTAATACCAGTTGTGCGCTGGTATTTGAAGTGAGGCTCAATACGAACGTGACCTATGAGAGCCTCATTCTACATGCCTTTATATTGCAATAGTCTATGGGGACTGTGTTATTACTATAAATATATATGTATATGCTTATATACATATATATTAATGTGTTAATATGTGTATATATTAGCTATTAGCTAACTTCCTTTATCATAAAGATTTGCTAACTACATAGTTTGTTTTAAGTTGTTTTTAAGTCATTTATAATAAATGAAATTATTTATATTTATGCTGTCTGTTATCATACTTCAGCTTGTTGGCGCTCCTATTATCTACATTAATTTCTATTTATAGCAATTACACAGTCCCCATAATCCGTAATCATTACGGTGTATCATTACGGCATAATGTAAAGACACTTTTCAGTGCCATATTTTCTTCTAACCCCCCACATCCATTCACTGTAACCCCTTAAAACTGATTTGTGCAGTTATATTTTATAAAAATAAAAATGCTACAATATTTTATATATTAAAAGGAACAAAACTCTATTTTAGGGCAATTGGGGGATATTTTTTAAATTAACCAGAGCTTGCAGTCAGCATTAACCATCCTCTTGTAATGGCTGGTTATTTAACTAGTGGCTGTAAATGGGCGAGTTTGCCCATTTATGGGCACATATTAAGACCTCAGTGGGAATTTATAGAAGAGCAACAACTACACACAAAGGGCTCCATTTACCAAAGGTGTTTCCCTACCGTGAACATTTAACATTGAACAAGCAGTTGCTTGTGCAATCTCACCCCCTGCTTGCTGGTGCCTAAGTTCCACAAGCAGGGGCTGTCAATCATCATGATTAGATCAGGATGATTTCACTCTGCCACATTTTAGGTTACAGAGCGGTTAAGCAGCAGTACTACTTAAATAGTGTTTCATGCGAAACTGAAACACAGTGGCCCCGAACCTGCTTTTGCAACTTGACAAATAGGATCCAAAATCTAAATAAAGGAGCACTGGATAGGGACAGTGTAACTTTAACTGGATCTATATACATGAGTAGGTGGCAATACAATTTTGAGATTTTTTTCTCAGCATACAATATTTAAACAAAAACAAGGGTTTTAATGTCTTTTTAAACAAAAAAACATTAATACATTTTGGATGAAACCATTTAATGTATAAATACTCGTCATACAGTAAAGAATGATTATTATAATTATTTACTAACGCCTAGATTTAGAGTTTTGCGGCCAAAGGGGTGCGTTAGCTACGCGTGCTTTTTTCCCCCCGCACCTTTTAAACAACGCTGGTATTTAGAGTTCTCAGAAGGGCTGCGTTAGGCTCCAAAAAGGGAGCGTAGAGCATAATTTACCGCCACTTCAACTCTAAATACCAGCGGTGCTTACGGACGCGGCCATCTTAAAAAACGTGCTCATGCACGATTCCCCCATAGGAAACAATGGGGCAGTTTGAGCTGAAAAAAAACCTAACACCTGCAAAAAAGCAGCGTTCAGCTCCTAACCTAACGCAGCCCCATTGTTTCCTATGGGGAAACACTTCCTAAATCTGCACCTAACACCCTAACATGTACCCCGAAATAACCCTAACCTTACACTTATTAACCCCTAATCTGCCGCCCCCGCTATCGCTGACCTCGGCATATTATTTTTAACCCCTAATCTGCTGCTCCGTACACCGCCGCAACCTACTTTATCCCTATGTACCCCTAATCTGCTGCCCCTAACACCGCTGACCCCTATATTATATTTATTAACCCCTAATCTGCCGCACCCAACTTCGCTGCCACCTACCTACAATTATTAACCCCTAATCTGCCGACCGGACCTCACCGCTACTATAATAAATGTATTAACCCCTAATCCGCCTCACTCCCACCTCAAAAACCCTATATTATATAGTATTAACCCCTAATCTGCCCTCCCTAACATCGCCGACACCTAACTTCAAGTATTAACCCCTAATCTGCCGACCGGACCTTGCCGCTACTATAATAAATGTATTAACCCCTAAAGCTAAGTCTAACCCTAACACCCCCCTAAATTAAATTTAATTTAAATCTAACTAAATAAAATAAATCTTATTAAATAAATTATTCCTATTTAAAGCTAAATACTTACCTGTAAAATAAACCCTAATATAGCTACAATATAAATAATAATTATATTGTAGCTATTTTAGGATTTATATTTATTTTACAGGCAACTTTGTATTTATTTTAACCAGGTACAATAGCTATTAAATAGTTAATAACTATTTAATAGTTACCTAGTAAAAATAATTACAAAATTACCTGTAAAATAAATCCTAACCTAAGTTACAATTAAACCTAACACTACACTATCAATAAATTAATTAAATAAACTATCTACAATTATCTACAATTAAATCAACTAAACTAAATTACAAAAAACCCCCACTAAATTACAAAAACAAACACTAAATTACAAAAAATAAAAAAAGATTACAAGAATTTTAAACTAATTACACCTACTCTAAGCCCCCTAAAAAATAACAAAGCCCCCCAAAATAAAAAAATGCCCTACCCTATTCTAAAATAAAAATTTTACAGCTCTTTTACCTTACCAGCCCTTAAAAGGGCCTTTTGCGGGGCATGCCCCAAAGAAAACAGCTCTTTTGCATTTAAATAAACATACAATACCCCCCCCAACATTACAACCCACCACCCACATACCCCTAATCTAACCCAAACACCCCTTAAAAAACCTAACACTAAGCCCCTGAAGATCTTCCTACCTTTTCTTCACCACGCCGGGTATCACCGATCAGTCCAGAAGAGGGTCCGAAGTCTTCATTCTATCCGGCAAGAAGAGGTCCAGAAGAGGGTCCGAAGTCTTCATCCTATCCGGCAAGAAGAGGGCATCCGGACCGGTAGACATCTTCATCCAGACGTCATCTTCTTCCATCCGGCGAGGAGCGGGAACATCTTGAAGCAGCCGACGAGAATCCATCCTCTTCTAACGACGTCCTAAGTCCGAATGAAGGTTCCTTTAAGGGACGTCATCCAAGATGGCGTCCCTCGAATTCCGATTGGCTGATAGGATTCTATCAGCCAATTGGAATTAAGGTAGGAAAAATCTGATTGGCTGATTGAATCAGCCAATCAGACTCAAGTTCAATCCAATTGGCTGATCTGATCAGCCAATCAGATTGAGCTTGCATTCTATTGGCTGATCGGAACAGCCAATAGAATGCGATGTACTTTAGTGTACTTTAGAGCACAGTAGTTAAGAGCTTTATGAACCGGCGTTAGCCCAGAAAGCTCTTAACTCCTGGCTTTTTTCTGCGGCTGGAGTCTTGTCGTTAGATTTATAACGCTCACTTCAGCCAAGACTCTAAATACCGGCGTTAGAAAGATCCCATTGAAAAGATAGGATACGCAATTGACGTAAGGGGATCTGCGGTATGGAAAAGTCGCGGCTGGAAAGTGAGCGTTAGACCCTTTCCTGACTGACTCTAAATACCAGCGGGCGGTAAAAACCAGCGTTAGGACCCCCTAACGCTGGTTTGGACGGCTAACGCAGAACTCTAAATCTAGGCGATATTGTAAAATAGAATAGACAGATTCTCAGCCTAATTGCACAGTAAAAACCAGTTACTAGATACACAGCATTAGGTAGATAGCATATAGGAACACACGCTAAATAACTAGTTTATTCAAAGTCTTTAAACAGTACAGCCAGTTCATGATAAATGTATTGAAGTTCAGCATCATTATATGGTACAATGAGGTTAACACTATCATCATTTTATTGTACAGTGTTTTAATTATCATAGTACTAGTTGATAAGCCTGCCCAGAGGGCAGTCTGTGTTTTAAAAATGAAATCCCCCAAGCTACAAAAACAAAGCTATCCAAAATAATAAAATTAAACGTAAACTAATACCCCTATAAAAATAAAAAATCCCCCCAAAATAAAAACACCCCCCTAATCTAATACTAAACTACTAATAGCCCTTAAAAGGGCTTTTTTTGCAGGGCATTGCCATAAGGAAATCAGCTCTTTTACATTAAAAATAAACAAAGTCCCCCCTAATAGTAAAACCCCCACTCACCAAACTCCCCCCCAAAGAAAACAACTAACACTAATAAACCTAAACTACCCATTGACCATAAAGGGGCATTTGTATGAGCATTGCCCTTAAAAGGGCATTCAGCTCTTTTTCACTGCCCTTAAAAGGGCATTCAGCTCTTGTGCAATTTGCCCCAAAAAACCCTAATTTAAAAAAACAACCCCCCCCAAAAAATAACTAACACTAAAGCCCCAAATAGGTACTCACAGTTTCAGTCTGGTGGAGAAGTACTTCTTCCAGGCGGGTCCATCATCTTCATCCACAGCGAATCACAATCAATTTGGGGTACCTTGCATTCCTATTGGCTGAATGTTTCAAAACAGCCAATAGGATTAGAGCTACTAAAATCCTATTGGCTTTTCAAATCAGCAATGCTGCCGATAACTGCCAGCAAGGATTGCCACTTCTGAGACCACCACTCCGTACCTCCGCTCCGCGTCGCCTTCGCTGTGGATGAAGATGATGGACCTGCAAGGAAGAAGACCTCTGCCGGACTTCTGAAACCGTGAGTACCTATTTGGGGCTTTAGTGTTAGTTTTTTTAAGGGCAGTGAAATAGATCTGCCCATACAAATGCCCCTTTAGGGGCAATGGGTAATTTAGGCTTATGAGTGTTAGTTTTTTATTTTATTTTGTGGGGTTTGGTTGGTGGGGGGTTTTAATGTTAGGGGGACTTGGTTTATTTGTAATGTAAAAGAGAGGATTTCTTTAGGGCAATGCCCTACAAAAAAAGCCCTTTTAAGGGCTATTGGTAGTTTAGCATTAGATTAGGGTTTTTTTATTTTGAGGGGCTTTTTAATTTTCATAGGGATTAGGTTTATTTTTTTTTATTTTGGATAGTGTTGTTTATTATTTTTTGTAATGTTAGTGTTTTTTTATTTTCTGTAATTAGATTAATGTAATGTAATTAATTTTTTATTGTAATGTAGTATTTTTTTATTGTAATTAAGGGGTGAATTTAGGGGGTGTTAGGTTAGGGCGCTTAGTCATTAAATTCGTTTTTTGCATTGTGGGGTTGACGGTGTAGGAGTTAATAGGTAAATTAGGTTTAATGCGTTGTGGGGGTTGGCAGATTAGGGGTTAAAAGATGTATTAGGTAGTTTGCTATGTTGGGGTTTGCGGATTTAGGGGTTAATAATTTTAATAGGTAGTTTTTTTCCCCCTAATACTTCATGCAGGCGGTTAGTTTATTTTTTTCTTAATACTTTATGCAGGCGTTTTTTTTTTTTTTTTTTAAATATTTATTGCGGGCCTTTTTTGTTGTTGTAATGCTCCGTTTGCCTCCGCTGCATCCCAAGTGAATTCCGAAAATGGCAGGGTGGATTCTTTCACCACCCTGCCATTTTCGGAATCCACCTGGATGAAGCTTTGCTGCATCCAGGTGAATTATTTTGGCTGCGCGCGCAGCCAACATTCTGTTGGCTGCCTCACGCTGCCAATATTCCTTTGAGGATGCGTGCAGAACTGGCGACACCAACGGACGCGTTACAAACGTGATTATAGTATAGATACCTCTACTTCATTATATAGCACAACATGTTCAAGACTGTAAGCTAGGATTATTCACTATGAGACTAAAAGTTGTGCTTGCTCTCTGGCCCAAGAGATGCCAATAAGATTAATTTAAAAAAAAACAAGAAATGTTGTATTGCAAATGGTTTAAGAACTGTATTTTTTACATTAAATGCTTAGTTATACAAAACAAACATATTACCGCAAGGCTCTGTCCTTGGTCCCCTACTCTTCTCAATCTACACATCATCATTAGGTTCCCTAATAAAGTCCCGCGGTTTCCAATATCATTTGCATGACGACGACACCCACATCTACTTCTCTGCACCAGACCTATCTCATTCCTTGCTAACCTGTGTCACAAACTGTCTTTTTCACATCTCTTCCTGCATGTCCTCTCACTATCTCAAGCTAAATGTCTCCAAAACTGAGCTCCTTATTTCCCCCCCCTTCTTCCAAAATCTCCACCCCCCAATCTCTCTATAACTGTTGACAACTCCATCATTACCCCTACCCCACATGCCTGATTTCTCGGGGTCACATTTGACTCAGATCTTTCTTTCACTCCTCACATTCAGTCCTTGGCTAAAGCCTGCCGCTTCCACCTTAAAAACATCTCTAAAATTAGACATTTCCTTACACAAGACACAACTAAGATTTTAATCCACTCTCTCATCCTTTCCCGCCTTGATTACTGCAACTCTGTTCTCTCTGATCTCCGCTGCCGCCGCATAGCTCCTTTAAAATCCATAATGAATGCCTCTGCCAGGATCATCTTCCTTACACGTCGCTTTTCATCTGCTGCCCCTCTCTGCCAATCCCTTCACTGGCTTCCTCTTGCCTCTAGGATTAAACACTAAATTCTCCCTCTGACATACAAAACCCTCAATTGCACTGCTCCCCCCTATATCTCAGACCTTGTCTCCAGATACTCTCCCTCCCATCCCCTTCGCTCTGCTCATGACCTCCTACTCTCCTCTTCTCTTGTTACCTCATCACACTCCTGTTTACAGGACTTCTCCAGATTGGCTCCCATCTTGTGGAACTCTCTCCACAAGACTCTCACCTAGTTTTGAAAGCTTCAAGCGCTCCCTAAAAACTCTACTGTTCAGGGATGCATACAACCTACACTAACCTTTCTTTATACCAGTTTCTCTCCTCCATTGCTATCCCCTGAACCCCCTTAGCATGTAAGCCTAAGAGTCCAGCTGTTTGTAGATCACCTTCTTAAGAGCTGACTACAACAGTGCGACTTTTGGCAGGGCCCTCTACCCATTTGATCTCTATAATTGTTTTGTTGTACTCTGCCTTTGTTTATAGCGCTGCGGAATCTGTTGGTGCTCTACAAATAACCGATAATAATAATAATTACCTGGTACAAAAAGAAGGGCTATTTATACTGAATGTCAATAGGATTAGAATCCTCATATTTCACTAAAATATATATCCATCAGACTTGGCTTAATAAATAACTTACCAATAACCTAAAATTGATAAAAAGAAAAGGGTATAATCTTAGTGTGACAGCAAATTAAAAGCTCAATCCAATAAATAATGTGTTCTAAAGGGACAGTCTACTCCAAAACTGTTACTATTTAAAAAGATAAATAATCCCTTTATTTACCATTCCCCTGTTTTGCATAACCAACACAGTTATATTAATATACTTTTTACCTCTGTGATTACCTTGTATCTAAGCCTCTGCAGACTGCCCCCTTATCACAGTTCTTTTGACAGACATGCATTTTAGCTAATCAGTGCTGACTCATAAATAACTCCACGAGAGTGAGCACAGTGTTATCTATATGGCACATATGAACTAGCACAATCTAGCTGTGGAAAACTGTCAAAACGCACTGAGATAAGAGGTGGCCTTCAACGGCTTATAAATTTGCATATGAGCCTACCTAGGTTTAGCTTTCAACAAAGAATACCAAGAGAACAAAACAAATTTGTTGCTATAAGTAAATTGGGGAGTTGTTTAAAATTGCATGCCCTATTTAAATCATGAAAGTTTAATACAGAATTATCTGCTTTATTATGATGGCACTGGCACCACCATAAAATTAATTTAAAATATTCTGTGACTTTTAAAAATGTTTTTCATGAAATTGCCCATTTTTTAACTATAACCAATACCTTTTTCAGCCTCACTGAGACCTATTTAGCATAGCAAAGGTAAGGACTTTAAATTGTATCTATTTTCATATGTATTGCTACATACATTATTAAATAATAAAATATACAATCCAAAATGTTATTGAATTGATGTTTCACTAAATTCAGTTCAACAAAGTACTCAATGGGGGATATTTATCAAGCTGTCAACCCAAAATACGCTGGAATTCCGCAGCATATTTGTTGTGAGCTTGATCCGACCTAGTTATCAAAGCCTACAGACCGGCAAAAGTTGAAATCTGTGACGTAACATACGATCCGCCGGTCTCAATCTGACGCAGATCGATGCTTACGTCATTACAGATGTTCCGAATACACACACATTCGGCTCTATTTGACACTTTTTCAAAGTTTTCAAATAGTTAACAGGTACGCTCACGGCTATTCTGGCCCAGAGTACCTGGTTTTCAATCCTCCACCCTGGAGGCCGCGAATGCCATAGGAATCAATGGGAGTCTGAAAGCAGCGAAAGCTTATGTTCGATGCTGCCAGATATCCCATTGATTTCTATGATAGAAAACATGTAACGTTTACACCTAACACCCTAACATAAACCCGAGTCTAAACACCCCTAATCTGCCACCCCCGACATTGCCGCAAACCTAAATAAAATGTATTAACCCCTATTCCGCCGCTTCCCGACCCCGCCGCAACCTACAGTAAATAAAAGTATTAACACTTATCCCGCCGCTCCCGGGCTCCGCCGCCACTAAATAAACGTATTAACCCCTAAACCTCTGGCCTCCCACATCACTAACACTAACTAAACCTATTAACCCCTAAACCGCCAGCTCCCCACATTGCGATAAACTAAATTAAGCTATTAACCCCTAAACCTAACAACCCGCTAACTTTAAATTAAAATTACAACATCCCTATCTTCAAATAAATTTAAACTTAGCTGTAGAATTAAAATAAACTATTTTTAAACTATTAACCTACCCTATTATCCTACACTTAAATTAAACTACCAATTAAATTAACTAAATTACATATTAGAAAAACCTAACCCTACTTAAATTATTTAAATATACTATTAAACATTATTAAAAATTACTAAAATAAAAAAAAAAACCTCAAAGTTACAAAAAATAAAAACCACTAAATTACGAAAAAAACAAACCACATTATCAAAAATAAAAAAGAATTACACCTAATAGCCCTATCAAAATAAAAAAAAGCCCCCCCAAAATAAAAAAACCTAGCCTACAATATACTACCAATGGCCCTTAAAAGGGCCTTTTATGGGGAATTGCCCCAAATAAATCAGCTCTTTTACCTGTAAAAAAAATACAAACACCCCCAACAGTAAAACCCACCAACCAAACAACCAACTCCCAAATAAAAACCTTATCTAAAATAACCTAAGCTCCCCATTGCCCTGAAAAGGGCATTTGTATGGGCATTGCCCTTAAAAGGGCATTTAGCTCTTTTACCTGCCCAGACCCTACTCTAAAAATAAAACCCACCCAAAAAAACCTTAAATAAAGCTAACACCGCTGATGATCCACTTACAGTTATTGAAGTCCCGCTTGAAAGATCCATCCAGCCGGCAAGAAGTCTTTATCTGGACGGCAAGAAGTCTTCATCCGGGCAGCCTCTTCCATCTTCATCCAACCGGCAAAGTCTTCATCTAGACAGCATCTTCTATCTTCATCCTTAAAGGGACCCTTAACACTTGTCTTCTAATAATCCCCAAAACCTACTTTTTCTTATAAATAAAAATAAAATAATCACTGCTGTTTATTTTATCTGTTCCTCTTACCCCAAACTTTTCAAAGGGATTGTTTTGAAATACAGTGTTGAGCCAGTGCCAAATTTCCGCAGCATATTTGTTGTGAGCTTGATCCGACCTAGTTATCAAAGCCTACAGACCGGCAAAAGTTGAAATCTGTGACGTAACATACGATCCGCCGGTCTCAATCTGACGCAGATCGATGCTTACGTCATTACAGATGTTCCGAATACACACACATTCGGCTCTATTTGACACTTTTTCAAAGTTTTCAAATAGTTAACAGGTACGCTCACGGCTATTCTGGCCCAGAGTACCTGGTTTTCAATCCTCCACCCTGGAGGCCGCGAATGCCATAGGAATCAATGGGAGTCTGAAAGCAGCGAAAGCTTATGTTCGATGCTGCCAGATATCCCATTGATTTCTATGATAGAAAACATGTAACGTTTACACCTAACACCCTAACATAAACCCGAGTCTAAACACCCCTAATCTGCCACCCCCGACATTGCCGCAAACCTAAATAAAATGTATTAACCCCTATTCCGCCGCTTCCCGACCCCGCCGCAACCTACAGTAAATAAAAGTATTAACACTTATCCCGCCGCTCCCGGGCTCCGCCGCCACTAAATAAACGTATTAACCCCTAAACCTCTGGCCTCCCACATCACTAACACTAACTAAACCTATTAACCCCTAAACCGCCAGCTCCCCACATTGCGATAAACTAAATTAAGCTATTAACCCCTAAACCTAACAACCCGCTAACTTTAAATTAAAATTACAACATCCCTATCTTCAAATAAATTTAAACTTAGCTGTAGAATTAAAATAAACTATTTTTAAACTATTAACCTACCCTATTATCCTACACTTAAATTAAACTACCAATTAAATTAACTAAATTACATATTAGAAAAACCTAACCCTACTTAAATTATTTAAATATACTATTAAACATTATTAAAAATTACTAAAATAAAAAAAAAAACCTCAAAGTTACAAAAAATAAAAACCACTAAATTACGAAAAAAACAAACCACATTATCAAAAATAAAAAAGAATTACACCTAATAGCCCTATCAAAATAAAAAAAAGCCCCCCCAAAATAAAAAAACCTAGCCTACAATATACTACCAATGGCCCTTAAAAGGGCCTTTTATGGGGAATTGCCCCAAATAAATCAGCTCTTTTACCTGTAAAAAAAATACAAACACCCCCAACAGTAAAACCCACCAACCAAACAACCAACTCCCAAATAAAAACCTTATCTAAAATAACCTAAGCTCCCCATTGCCCTGAAAAGGGCATTTGTATGGGCATTGCCCTTAAAAGGGCATTTAGCTCTTTTACCTGCCCAGACCCTACTCTAAAAATAAAACCCACCCAAAAAAACCTTAAATAAAGCTAACACCGCTGATGATCCACTTACAGTTATTGAAGTCCCGCTTGAAAGATCCATCCAGCCGGCAAGAAGTCTTTATCTGGACGGCAAGAAGTCTTCATCCGGGCAGCCTCTTCCATCTTCATCCAACCGGCAAAGTCTTCATCTAGACAGCATCTTCTATCTTCATCCTTAAAGGGACCCTTAACACTTGTCTTCTAATAATCCCCAAAACCTACTTTTTCTTATAAATAAAAATAAAATAATCACTGCTGTTTATTTTATCTGTTCCTCTTACCCCAAACTTTTCAAAGGGATTGTTTTGAAATACAGTGTTGAGCCAGTGCCAAATTTCCTATGCAAGATGCCATATTGTAGCGTGCGTTACAGGGCTAAGTAGTCACATGACACAGCATATTGGCTGTTACATACAGTACTTAGAGGAATATAACATTTGCCTGCAGCATGTGAACTGCAGTGAGACACATTTATTTCTCAGTCAGGGTGTAAATAGATTTAATTTGCCAGTCTATTGTATATAATACACATTATGCAGCAAATGCTAAGTGCATTATTTATGTTTTTAACTTCCCAACACAGATTTATATTTTTTTGAAACTCCACAAGTTTTCTGCTCTAAGCAGTGTGTTCAGGCACTGTTATTGTCAATTACTGACATGCTCCAGGGGGGGGAGAGGGAGGGGGAAGCTATAACGGAACGGAGTGAAGTTTGTTTGTGCAGATGATTTCTGCTTTTCATGACCTTTGATCCTGGTAATGTGAATCACTAAGGGCTGAAAGTCAGCTTAGTATTCGTTTAGCAAGGATCGTTCCTATGCATTATTTATCAGTGTGATCTACTCCTTTCACTGACAGGAGTAGATCACACTGATAAATAATGCATACCAACGATCCTTGCTAAACGAACACTAAGCTGTCAGCCCTTAGTGATTCACATTACCAGGATCAAATGTCATGAAAGGAAAGGCAAATGTTATATTTCTCTAAGTACTGTATGTAACAGCCAATATGCTGTGTCATGTGACTACTGAGCCCTGTAACGCACGCTACAATATGGCAGCTTACATAGGAAATTTGGCACTGGCTCAACACTGTATTTCAAAACAATCCCTTTGAAAAGTTTGGGGTAAGAGGAACAGATAAAATAAACAGCAGTGATTATTTTATTTTTATTTATAAGAAAAAGTAGGTTTCAGCAATTTTCATTAGGTGTTTAATGTCCCTTTAACTTGAATGCAAGTGACATCATCCAAGATGGCGTCCCTTGCATTCCTATTGGCTGAAAGGTTCCAATCAGCCAATAGGATTAGAGCTGCCAATAGGATTGAGCTCTCATCCTATTGGCTGATTGGAACAGCCAATAGGATGAGAGCTGCTCAAATCCTATTGGCTGATTGGAACAACCAATAGGATTTTAGCAGCTCTAATCCTATTGGCTGATTGGAACCTTTCAGCCAATAGGAATGCAAGGGACGCCGTCTTGTATGACGTCACTTGCATTCAAGTTCCAGTTTACAGCGGCAACCGTATTAAAGAGGAGCTCTGCGCCGGATGTCTTCAGGATGGACCTGCTCCGTGCCGGATGGATGAAGATAGAAGATGCCGTCTGGATGAAGACTTCGCCATTTTTTTGTTTTTGTTCGTAATTTAGTGTTTTTTATTTTTTGTAATTTAGCGGGGTTTTTTTTTGTAAGTTAGTAATTTTTAATGATGTTTAATAGTATATTTAAATAATTTGAGTAGGGTTAGGTTTTTTAAATATGTAATTTAGTTAATTTAATTGGAAGTTTAATTTAAAGGGACAGTCAACACCAGAATTTTTGTTGTTTAAAAAGAAAGATAATCCCTTTATTACCCACTCCCCAGTTTTGCATATCCAACACAGTTATAATAATACACGTTTTACCTCTGTAATTATCTTGTATCTAAGCCTCTGCTGACTGCCCCCTTATTTCAGTTCTTTTGACAGACATGCAGTTTAGCCAATCAGTGCTCACTCCTAGGTCACTTTACGTGCATGAGCTCAATGTTATCTATATGAAACATGTGAACTAATGACCTCTAGTGGTCAAAATGTATTCAGATTAGAGGCAGTCTTCAAGGTCTAAGAAATTAGCATATGAACCTCCTAGGTTTAGCTTTCAACTAAGAATACCAAGAGAACAAAGCAAAATTGGTGATAAAAGTAAAATGGGAAGTTGTTTAAAATTGCATGCCCTGTTTAAATCATGAAAGTTTTTTTTTGGACTTGACTGTCCCTTTAAGTGTAGGATAATAGTTAGGGTAGGTTAATTAATAGTTTAAAAATAGTTTATTTTAATTCTACAGCTAAGTTTAAGTTTATTTGAAGATAGGGATGTTTAATTTATAGTTAGCGGGTTGTTAAGTTTAGGGGTTAATAGCTTTATTTAGTTTATCGCGATGTGGGAGGCTGACAGTTTAGTTAGTGGTAGTGATGTGGGAGAGAGGTTTAGGGGTTAATAAGTTTATTTAGTGGCGGCGGGGTCCAGGAGCGGCAGGATAGGGGTTAATACTTTTATTTAGATTGCGGCGGGGTCGGGGAGCGGCGGAATAGGGGTTAATACATTTTATTTAGTGGCAGCAGGGTCCACGAGCAGTGGGATAGGGGTCAATACTTTTATTTAGGTTGCGGTGGGGTCTGGGAGCGTCGGAATAGGGGTTAATAAATTTTATTTAGTGGCCGCGGGGTCCGGGAGTGGCGGGATAGGGGTTAAACATTTTAGTAATGTGGCAGTGTTTAGTGACAGGGTATAAATAAAGTTGGTAAAAAGCCGAATAGACACTAGATCGATGACTGTTAGTTAACATTCCGATGCTCATCGCCCCGTACTTGGTGCCTGTCTTTTTGATGGCTTTTTTTATAAATAAGGAGAGCATATTCAGGTCCGTGCCACGATGTTAGGCGATGTTAGGCGAGTGTATTGGTGCTGTTGAATTCAACAAAGTTGACGGCTTGATAGATATCACCCAATAAATTCCCTTTACCCATTCTATTAGAAAACACTATGGGGCATATTTAGCAAGCTCCATATTTAAAGGTACACTATACCCAAATATTTTCTTTCATGATTAAGGTAGAGAATACAATTTTAAACAACATTCCAATTTACTTCTATTACCTAATTTGGTTCATTCTTTAGATATACTTTAATGAAGAAATAGCAATGCACACAGTGAACCAATCACAGGAGGCATCAGTGTGCAGTTACCAATCAGCAGCTACTAAGCATATCTAGATATGCTTTTCAGCAAAGAATATCAAGAGAATGAAGCAAAATAGATAATAGAAGTAAATTAGAAAGTTGTTTATAATTGTATGCTCTTTCTAAATCATGAGAGAAAAAATTTGGGTTTCATGTCCCTTTAAGCCCGCTGCTCCATAACCTGTCTGCCTGCTCTGAGGTGGCAGACAGACATCCCCAGAAATCAACCTGATCGAATATGATCAGGTTGATTGACACCCCCTGCTAGCAGCCGATTGGCCGCAAATCTGCAGGGGGCGGTATTGCACCAGCAGTTCACAAGAACTGCTGGTGCAATGATAAATGCTGAGAGCGTATGCTGTCGACATTTATCGATGTGCAACGATCATGATCCGCAATATCAGATCATGTCCGCTCGCACTATAATAAATAGGCCCCTATGTTAGAAAATAAAGATATATCTACAATTGAATTCTTGTTTTTGTGAAGTTACATTCAGCATACATTATAAATATGAATTTATAACACATTACATTTCTTAATACATTTCTTCAATTTCTTCTTAATAGATTTATTCAAAAATACATTGAACAGCCAGAGCAACAAAGCTTTTAATGTATCATTTCTGCAAGAAACCTTAGCAAACATAATGAGTTTGAAGGAGCAGCTATGTTTTAAATAGCGCACGTATTACAAGTTCAAAGTAAACTTTTTTGTTTGAGTGCAATCACGATTTGCATTTGTTGGGTTAGGACGACTGAAGAACTCGCATAAAGGGTAGAGAATTTAAAAAAGTGGCTTTAGACACATTATAATTACATTTAAAAGTACAGTTACACTTACAGTATATAAATGCTATCTTTTAAAAATGTTTTCATAAAAAACATTTCTAAAAAAGTTATAAGTGCTCAAAGATATACGGTATAATAATAAGGTGTCTGTTATGAAAAAAAAGGGGCTCTAACATTTGACCCCATTGCGGTCCCTAGCTTCTAAAAATAAAGATCCTTCTCAAATTTAAAATAATTTCTGGTCTGAATGAAATTAAGAATTTCCAACAAATATTGGACATCGAGACCTTAAAACAATTCATTATTTTGTATGGTTTATCCTACAACTCGTATAACCTCATCCATGGAAATATTGGTGTAAAGACTGGACCCATATAATGTGACAAGAATCATGGAATCTGCCACTGGATCAGGACTATCCTCCAAAATCTGTACATTTTTTAGTGTGTCTTTAACCACAGTTTTCAGCGACCATACACAAGGCAGTAACCAATGGTCAATAAATTGTGCTACTGGTTGCATGATAGATGCCATAGCAGAAATTATAGGATGCCCGGGGATGGGTTATTAACATCTTTATGGATATTTGGTATTCAGTATAACACAGGTCTAATATGGAAATTCTGTTGCAAAAATTGCTTGGCCTTCTTATCCAACAGACCCCTCTGTACACCTCTATCCAAGAGTTCTACAATATCTGTCTGAAACACTGTAGTAGGATCCATGTTTAACATTTCATAAACTTAATTTTGAACCATGATGGCCCTTCCCTTATCAGTACCTATCAAAACTAACTTATTGTTGTTCTTTAAAGATTTTAGGACATCATTCTCTTCCTTAGTCAAATTATAATATCATTGTTTAGTCTTAGAATATACATTTTGTTTAACAAGACATGTAAAGTCGGGATACTAGCATTTTTGTATATGTAGTGTATGCATGTATATATGTATTTATAGTGTTTTTATTTATATACATACATATATACTCATATAAACACACACACTATATATATATATATATATACATATATATATATATATATATATATATATATATATATATATATATATATACACACTCCAATGTTCTTCACATATGGAAAATGTTCTATGTATTTTTAAATATACATTTCATTTATATAAATACCTAGGTGCAACTTTAAAAGTCTTTGTATTCAGTCACATATTTGTAGAAAGACACTCACAGAAATTACGTCTAAAAATAATAACTTCCTTTATTTTAGGTCCATTAAAACGTGTTGATGTGTCGGCTGAGAAACCAGACTTTTTCGAGACAACAATATAAAGTGCATACTATCTAAAAAATGCTCACTCAGTTAAGATGTCTTAAAAAAAGGCTGGTGTCTCAGCCAAAATGCCAACACGTTTTAATGGATCTAAGATAAAGGTAGTTTATATTTTTATATATAAATCCTGTCAGTGCCTTTCTACAAATATGTGAATATATATATATATGGCATTGATTTATATGTATATATATATATATATAAAGATAGATAGATATGTATTTTACAAGATAATAATCCATACACAGTATATATATATATATATATATATATATATATATATATATATATATATATATATATATATATATATTTAGAGAGAGAGAGTTTATATTTTTATACATAAATCCTGTTAGTGCCTTTCTACAAATATGTGATATATATATATGGTTTGTGTATATATATATATATATATATATATATATATATATTGTATATATATATATATATATGTAATGTATTTTACAAAATAATAATCTTATACAGTACATATATAGAGATAAAAAAAATCTATGTAAAGAAGATTGGAATATGTAATATTAATAGCTCAGTTCAGGTTAGCAGTCGAGAATAGGTGTTCATTAAATTGGGAGAATACGTTATCATGGTCGCAAAGTCCAACTCTTTGCCCGTACACAAACTTTTTACTTTCAACTTAATATGAGCGCTACCCAATGCACGCAAAACTTTAACTTCTTCTAAAGTTAACACTCAAGCTGCTGCGCCAGCTGTAATCTAACTGTACAGGACAACAAGACGTGTACAGACAAAAACTGTGTTTTAGAAAAAAATTATTTAAAGGGCCACTGTAAGTAAATATTTTCTATGCCTGTTACTAACTAACTACCCCAAATACGCTTTTTATCAATAGCCTTTCATTAACATATCTCTACCGTATATCAGAAATCTTGTCTGCAAATTTAATTGTTTTCCAAACCCACTCCGTGGGTATCCTTTGCTCTGTACCAATCCGTTTACAATACCAAGGTTTCAAAATGGCGCTTTAAACACAAAGTTACTGGTTTAAGTATTTTGAACATGCAGTGCTGAAAATAGTGGGCAGGATAACTTGACATCATCGGCAAATAAAATATATAACTTTTAGAACGTTATGAAACTTCGTTTTGGAGAAAATATAGGTCAGTAGGTTTTAATTAATGTTTATTAACTTTAATATGTTAGTTGTTTAGCTTAAAAATTATAACAGAAAGTAATCCTTTAACTTTATCCATGATTAGTTTCTGGAAATGTAAAGGTCAGATTAATTTTGACAACATTGTTTTGTTTTTGTTTTTTTTAATAGAAATGTGTTATCCCCATATTTCTTATTGAGAATATCTGCCGGGAATCACTACTACAAGCTAGCCACATCACAATTTTTTTTTTTTGCAAAGAACAAAAGTGAAGCTTTCCATAATGTAGGGTAACAGTTTTAACTGCATGAATGACTCAACTAAGTGTGTGTGTCACATGCGTTTGTTTATTCTTGTTTTGAATTTTCGAATAAAGGGAAAAAAATCGAGAATTTTTGCACTTGTCTGAATCTGAATGCACTTGCAGGCTTGCCCTTTTGTAAACCGAGAAGGGCAACTGTCCCATGTCCTATACTTTGGGGGGGGGGCTGCATTACCAACAGGGGGTGAGGGTGTGAGAAGGTGCAGTGTTTATGAAGAAGTGGTTATGGTATCAGGAGGTATAATGTATAGTCTTATTCTTTCTATAGGACACATTAAATGTTGGGACAGGGATGGTCCATACTGGGGGAGTGTGCTTTTCTAATGTCAGCTCTTAATGAGGATGGACCCATAGCATATCTAGGACTATTAGTGAAAAATCACATATTATGTTAAACAATTAAATCAATGCTCAATTGATTTTACTTACCTCATTTTTCAAGTTTCTTGCTAGAAAGTGTTCAGCCACATGAGCAGGGAGCACATTTTCTAATAACACCCGATTTAGGTTCTCCATTGTCTCAATTTCTTCCCGTTCTTTTTTGAATTTGTTCTTCCACAAGAAGTCTAACCTACAGTAATATTCATTCTGTTATAAGAGGACACAGAAGTAAAGAAACAATAGGCATCTTGACCTGCAAAAATTCAGATTTATGAATAAAAATAAAAGTAAGGCATTGGCATAGAGCTCTCTCGTTAATCTATAGGCAATAAAACAGTTCATTAGTATAGACTGGGGCAAGTTTACTGTATTAAACACTCCATTTGATAGAAGTTGCAGTAGCTACTAATTGTATATTGGAAAATGCTGAAAATACAAAATTTGACACATTATTCTACACCTTTAATTGTATTGAATTACATTTATGAATTTATTTATTTATTTGAATACAGACTTATCTTGAGTGACTGCTCTGTCATCTAAAATTGTATAATTTTTTTGTCCTCTTTTTAAATTTCTGTTCTTAAATGGGAAGTGAAACCCCCAAAAAACTTCAATATTCAGATAAAGCATGTAATTTAAAAAAAAAAAAAAAAGATTAAAATTTGATTTCTATTATCAAATTTACTTCCATCACTTTACAATGAATGTTTTTAAAAATAATTTGCATTGTGCAGACACTGCTACCGTTTAAAGCTCTGTATAAGTGTTTAACATTGTTAAACGCTTTCTTGCAAAGATGCTGCCATATAGTGCTCGTGCTCAAAAAATTTTCTTCAGAAAATTTGAGTTTTTTTTTATTTTACTCTGTCTAAATCATGAAAAAACACGTAGTTTATCAATAATACAATGTTCTCGTGTACTAGAGCATATTAGTTTTTCACTATTGCTTGAACAGAACTTTGGGTTTAACAACAACAAAGTTGAAAGCAGTTAACCCCTTAATGACCACAGCACTTTTCCATTTTCTGTCCGTTTGGGACCAAGGCTATTTTTACATTTCTGGGGTGTTTGTGTTTAGCTGTAATTTTCCCCTTACTCATTTAATGTACCCACACATATTATATACCGTTTTTCTCGCCATTAAATGGACTTTCAAAATATACCATTATTTTCATCATATCTTATAATTTACTATAAAAAAATTATAAAATATGAGGAAAAAATGGAAAAAAACACACTTTTTCTAACTTTGACCCCCAAAATCTGTTACACATCTACAACCACCAAAAAAAACATATGCTAAATAGTTTCTAAATTTTGTCCTGAGTTTAGAAATACCCAATGTTTACATGTTCTTTGCTTTTTTTGCAAGTTATAGGGCCATAAATACAAGTAGCACTTTGCTATTTCCAAACCACTTTTTTTCAAAATTAGCGCTAGTTACATTAGAACACTGATATCTTTCAGGAATCCCTGAATATCCATTGACATGTATATATTTTTATTTAGAAGACATCCCAAAGTATTGATCTAGGCCCATTTTGGTATATTTCATGCCACCATTTCACCGCCAAATGCGATCAAATAATTTTTTTTTTCACTTTTTCACAATTTTTTTCACAAACTTTAGGTTTCTCACTGAAATTATTTACAAAAAACTTATGCAATTATAGCATACATGGTTGTAAATGCTTCTCTGGAATCCCCTTTGTTCATAAATAGCAGACATATATGGCTTTGGTTTTGCTTTTTACTAATTAGAAGGCTGCTAAATGCGACTGCGCACCACACGTGTATTATGCCCAGCAGTGAAGGGGTTAATTAGGGAGCATGTAGGGAGCTTCTAGGGTTAATTTTAGCTTCAGTGTAGTGTAGTAGACAACCCCAAGTATTGATCTAGGCCCATTTTGGTATATTTCATGCCACCATTTCACCGCCAAATGCAATCAAATTAAAAAAAACGCAAAATTTTTCACAATTTTAGGTTTCTCACTGAAATTATTTACAAACAGCATGTGCAATTATGGCACAAATAGTTGTAAATGCTTCTCTGGGATCCCCTTTGTTCAGAAATAGCAGACATATATGACTTTGGCGTTGCTTTTTGGTAATTAGAAGGCCGCTAAGTGCTGCTGCGCATCACACGTGTATTATGGCTAGCAGTGAAGGGGTTAATTAGGTAGTTTGTAGGGAGCTTGCAGGGTTAATTTTAGCTTTAGTGTAGAGATCAGCCTCCCACCTGACACATCAGACCCCCTGATCCCTCCCAAACAGCTCCCTTCCCTCCCCCACCCCACAATTGTCCCTGCCATCTTAAGTACTGGCAGAAAGTCTGCCAGTACTAAAATAAAAGTTTTTTTAAAATAAAATAAAATACATCTTTAGCATATTTACATATGCTACTTTGTAGGATCCCCCCTTAGCCCCCAACCTCCCTGATCCCCCCAAAACAGCTCTCAAACCCCCCCCCCTCTGCCTTATTGGGGGCCATCTTGGGTACTGGCAGCTGTCTGCCAGTACCCAGTTTACAATATTTTTTCTCTTTTTTATTTTATTTTTTATGTTTTTCTGTAGTGTAGCTTCCCCACGACCAACCCCTACCCCCACCCCCTCCCAGATCCCTTAGATTACTTTTTTGGGGCATTTATTCCCCCTCTTCCTCCCACTTATACAGGATCATTTCTGTAGTGTAAGCGGTTCCCACCCACTCCCTCCCCGTGCACGCGCCCGCCCGCCGTCCCCCCTGTGCACAAGCGCGTGTCTGTGCGCGCCCCTGACTGTCCCGCCCCCGATCCCGCTCCCCTCTGTGTCTCAGAAACCATCGATGGCCGCCCACCCGCCTCCCACTGCAGCTCCCACCCACCAACGATTGCGGCCATCGATGTCCGGTGTAGAGAGGGCCACAGAGTGGCTCTCTCTGCACCGGAGGGGTACAAATTGTTATTGCAGGATGCCTCGATATTGAGGCATCCTGCAATAACCGGAAAGCAGCTGCTTTCCAAACCGAGGACGTACGCCATACGTCCTCAGGCGTTAACTGTATTTTTTCTGAGGACGTATGGCGTACGTCCTCAGTCATTAAGGGGTTAAAGTAATCTCTGGTGTGATCCTGAGCTAAACAAGGCTAGTTATTGGTGGCTACACACATATGCCTTGCTTAACTCCTTCATTTTGGGGGCAAGTGTTTAACACCGGAAGAAACACTTGCTGGAGAAATAAAATCCCACTTTCTTTGATGCTATTACATGATTTCAATGTCAGGATCATATCATGGTGGACTGCCCATGATGCTAGGCATGCCCCTAGTCATATTTACTATTTACTCAAAGGAGGAGGCTGCAGAACGCCATATAAGGTCATACCGTCCTAACGTTGTTAAAGCCCAGCACTGTTAGGACCGCATGGAACTTCCTATTGGCGTGAAGTAATCAGCTAAGCAGCTGTTTTAGTTTCCAGACCAATATTGCATAACCAATCTGGGACTGACGATAACAATGTTTTATTTTACCCCTCTGTAGGTGTTAAATGTTCGATCAGGTCAAAATTAAACTTTCCTGATTGAGATAGGGCATGCCATTTTAATCAACTTTCCAATTTACTTTTATCATCAAATTTGCTTTGTTCTCTTGGTATTCTTAGTTGAAAGCTAAACCTAGGAAGGCTAATTTCTAAACTCTTGAAGGCCGCCTCTTATCTCAGTTATTCACATTTAGGGGTCAATTTATTAAAGTCTGTCGGACATGATACGCTATAGCGTATCATGTCTGCCAGACATTGCTGAATGCAGACAGCAAACGCTGTCTGTATTCAGCATTGCACAAGCAGTTCCAGTGAACTGCTTGTGCAATACCGCCCCTTACAAATTTGAGGCCAATTGGCCACTAGCAGGGGGTGTCAATCACCCTGATCGTATAGGATCGGGCGGATTGTTGTACGCAGCCCCAGAGTTGGCGTATGAGTTAAGGAGCAGCGGTCTATAGACCGCTGCTTCTTAACTCCTGTTTTTACGGTGAGCCTAAAGGCTCGCACGGAAACTAAGTGAATTGACTCAACTCGGCCAATAAAAAACGCGTTGCTCCGCCCACTCTGACGTTACGTGACGTAGTCATTACAGACCGGCTTCGATACTGTGAGAATCCCTGAGTGGAGCAGTTATCTGACATCGGCTTCTACATTAAAGAAACATCCGCTTCCACTGTTATCTTTCAGTGTCTGACCGCTGCTGCAGAGACCAAAACACGGTGTAAGTAAAATTGAACACCTCAATTTTGGTTCTCTGCTGTTCTTTTGATTTGGATTCATTGTCATTTCAGCTCCCTTCCAGCTACAATTGGCATTCGACATCTCAGCTGTTGAAGGAGTCTCTGATTTCGTTCCGATCTGGATCTAACCCATATTAACCCTTGAAGGCTTATGAACTTTCTTTGGATCAAGTTCTATTGTGTATTTCTGTTGTGTTTATGCTATTTTATATTTGATACTGCACTTATTTATTTATTTTTAATTGTACTAGCTGATCAGCTATATATTTTTTATCTGCATATTGTTTATTTATTTTTTTGATGTAATAAAAACATATTTTTTCACATATAACAAACGTTGTTTAAGTTATCACTAAGACCAAAGGATGTTTTATAACGTTTTTTAACCAAGTAGGTCATATCACATTTATCCAATTTTTTCTATTTTCCAATTTTAGCAACAAATATTTTTTGTAGCGCCAGAGGTTTTAAAATTTCTTATCTTTTTTAAGGTAGTTATTTTTATCTTTACTATTGGGAGCTAGCATAACATATTAAGTGAGCCAATGACAAGAGGTATATATGTGCAGGCTCCCAATGGTGCACAAAAAGGGGTTTCTATTCCTTGAAAGGTAATTTGTACATAATAAAATGTCTGTAAAATGTATCATTTTTATAATTATTCCTTTAATAAAGTTTTACTTTTGGATACAATGCAATTCAAGTCATATACCGGTAATTGCTGGGGGGGAAAACAACAGCAAATCAGGTCACTTTATTTTTACATAAGCAGAGCACCTTAAAATATTCATATATTATTTCCATATTTTGCTTTTATTTTACATACTGAAATTTACCCTCAATCCAAAACACTTTTATCTATGTAAATCTTTCTTCAGAAAGATGTTCAGTGTACTGGTACCAAAGATAAAACTAAAAAATATTTCCTAAAATATGATATACACAAAACTACACAATGTTCAGGCTTAGAGTAATTTCTAACAAACAAAGTTCTGCTCAATCCAACTAACACATAAAAAAACAAATCAGAGCCAATGACGTTTATTTCCTTCCTTGGTTTCAAGAGACACTGCTCTTTGATGTGTGATGAAATGCATTATATTAGCACTATCTAACCGGGTGAAATGTGCTATGACTAATGCTATTCCTTTTGGGATGGTTTCTAGAAACTGAAATATCTGCTATTCATTTTCTTATACTTCTGAAGTCTTTTTCCTCATATAACAGTTTTACTTGTTTTTACTTAAAAAAAGAATAACACAAAAAAACAAAATAAAACACAACGGCCTAGATTCAAAGTACTTTGTTAGACTCTAGATTAATAACTAATAAGATATTACAATATTCTTAATTATCTACTAAACTTTTGACAACTCCCATGGTGCCATTCTGACATGTAAGCAACATTGGGGTCAATTACAATCCTTTAAAAAAAAATTAATATATATATATATATTTATAGGGACATTGTAAGGATTGTGCTTTCTCCCAGTTTTCCTAAAGTATCCAAAAGCAAAATCTGTAACCTAGGCTTTCTTAGGTTGCAAATTGCCTACATTTGCTAGTTACATAACTGCTTTTTGTCCTCTCTAGGGAGTGTGGGGCAAGCATAATTTCACACAAAACTAAGATATGTTAAATGTCTTTTTAAATAAGTAAGGACATAATTTGTAATTACAAGCACCCTGTCAGTTATATGACAAGTTAATGGGTGATAAAAATATTGAATACTGAAAAGAGTTAGAGATTAATCATTCACGCTATGTGATTTACAAAATGAATTATCCAATCTGGTCCCTATTCTTATATATATATTTTAGGGACTAGAGTTAGTTACAGCATTTGGCCACACAATGTATGCCTTCAATAAATTATACTTTGATAAACACAAGAGTGACCCTTTGTTATTTCTCTAGATATAACAGCCCTTGGTGCTCAGGCAGGTAACCCCAGACAAGCCTGGGTGCAAAGCTCATAGGGAAAATTTCAAAACAAAATTATTAACACAACATCCTTCAAAACCTTTTTTAAGCTCAGTAAAATCAAGTACCCATACTGAGCTTTAAATATGCTAAGCTTTACAAATCTCCAGAGAGTGCAATCTCTATAGGAACTGTATAGAACATTTGTATTATAATGCACTCTGGTATTTACAGTATTTCTGTACTGTTGAACACTGAGTGAGGATTTATAGCAACCTTTCTCTCTCTCTCTCTCCCCTCTCTTTTAGGCAGGTGTAAAAAAAGTGAGTGAACAGAAGAAAAATGTAAATCGAATCAATATTTAGTGTAACCAAATAGCTTGCTCAATGGGTAGGTACCACCCTAGGAGCAGCCTCTTTCTCTTGTAAGATGTATCCAGTCCACGGGTTCATCCATTACTTGTGGGATATTCTCCTTCCCAACAGGAAGTTGCAAGAGGACACCCACAGCAGAGCTGTCTATATAGCTCCTCCCCTAACTGCCACCCCCAGTCATTCTCTTGCAACTCTCGACAAGGGAAGTAGCTAGAGATATGTGGTGACAGTGTAGTTTTACCTTCAATCAAGAGTTTGTTATTTTTAAACGGCACCTGCGTTGTACTGTTTTACTCTCAGGCAGAAATTAGAAGGAGAATTCTGCCTGGAGGTTTGATGATCTTAGCGGTTTGTAACTAAGGTCCATTGCTGTTCTCACACATAACTGAAGAATATGGGAAAACTTCAGTTGGGGGAACGGTCTGCAGATTACCTGCTTTGAGGTATGTTCAGTATTTTTATTTCTAGAGAGATGAATAAGTTCTAGAAAATGCTGACAGAGCCTTGTGTATTTGAGGTAAGCCTGATGCAGTGATTTAACAGCAACTGGGATCATGCTTACAAAACAGGGCAATACTCATGTTAATATTCATATTACTTAGTGACAAAACATTTACATGATTTCATAAATAGGACGTTTTTTCTCTGAGGGAGATAAGTCTTTATTTGGGGCCTAGTTTCCACATGGCTAGTCAGATACTCCTAGGAGTATTTTCTTAAGGCCCTTCTAACATCCAGTACATGGTGGGAGGGGCCTATTTTAGCACTCTAACTACGCAGTTTTAATTCAGACTGAGACATCCAGCTTCCCTAGAGGTTTCCTCGGGCATCTGAGGACCATTTCAAAGGGGTTATTTCTGCACAAAATCGTTTTTGAGGGCAGGTAGGAGCCTCAGCAGTGCTGTGGCAAGGTGCTCAATTGATTTTTAACGTTTTTTAACGTTTTTCAATCCGGTTTGGGGCCTAAGGGGTTAATCATCCATTTGCAAGTGGGTACAATGTTGCTTTAGTCCCTTACACACACTGTAAACATTTAAAAGACTTTACTGTATTTTTACACTGTTTTGCAGTTTAAGTGCTAGTTTTTTTCTCTTAAAGGCACAGTAACGTTTTTGTTTAATTGCTGTTTCACCTTTATTAAAGTGTTTTCCAAGCTTGCTTGTCTCATTACTAGTCTGTTAAACATGTCTGACATAGAGGAAACTCCTTGTTCAATATGTTTTGAAGCCATGGTGGAACCCCCTCTTAGAATGTGTACCAAATGTACTGATATTTCTATAAACTATAAAGACCATATTATGGTGCTTAAAGATTTATCTCCAGGGGATTCTCTGACTGAAAAGAGGGAGATTATGCCATCTAGCTCTCCCCATCAGGCCCATTTATCAAGCTCCGTATGGAGCTTGAAGGGCCGTGTTTCTGGCGAGTCTTCAGACTCGCCAGAAACACAACTTATGAAGCAGCGGTCAAAAGACCGCTGCTCCATAACCCTGTCCGCCTGCTCTGAACAGGCGGACAGGAATCGCCAGACATCAACCCGATCGAATACGATCGGGTTGATTGACAGCTCCCTGCTGGCGGCCGATTGGCCGCGAGTCAGCAGGGGGCGGCGTTGCACCAGCAGCTCTTGTGAGCTGCTGGTGCAATGTTAAATGCGGAGAGCGTATTGCTCTCCGCATTTAGCGAGGTCTTGCGGACCTGATCCGCAGTGTCGGATCAGGTCCGCAAGACCTTTGATAAATGGGCCTGCATGTGTCAGAACCTATAACTCCCGCTCAAGTGACGCCAAGTACATCTAGCGCGTCTAATTCTTTTACCTTACAGGACATGGCGGCAGTTATGAATGCTACCCTCTCAGAGGTATTCTCCAAACTGCCAGGGCTACAAGGAAAGCGAGACAGCTTTGGGGCTAGAACTAATACAGAGCTTTCTGACGCTTTAATGCCTGTGTCCGATATACCCTCACAATGCTCAGAAGCCGAGGCAGGTGAGCTTCTATCTGTGGGTGACATTTCAGACTCAGGGAAGGCGTTACTTCAGTCTGATTCTGAAATGACAGCGTTTAAATTTAAGCTTGAACACCTCCGCTTATTGCTTAGGGAGGTTTTAGCGACTCTGGATGACTGTGACCCCATTGTGGTTCCAGAGAAATTGTGTAAAATGGACAAATACTTTGTAGTGCCTGTTTACACTGATGTTTTTCCAGTCCCTAAGAGGTTTTCGGAAATTATTACTAAGGAATGGGATAGACCAGGTGTGCCGTTCTCTCCCCCTCCTGCTTTCAAAAAGATGTTTCCCATAGATGCCGCCATACGGGACTTGTGGCAGACGGTTCCTAAGGTGGAGGGAGCAGTCTCTACCCTAGCTAAGCGTACAACTATCTCCGTCGAGGACAGTTGTGCTTTCCTAGATCCTATGGATAAAAAATTGGAGGGTCTCCTTAAGAAAATTTTTATACATCAAGGTTTTATTCTCCAGCCTCTTGCATGCATTGCCCCAGTTACTGCTGCAGCGGCTTTTTGGTTTGAGTCTCTTGAGGAGGCTCTACAGGTAGAGACCCCGCTAGACGATATTCTAGACAGGATTAAAGCTCTTAAGTTAGTTAACTCCTTTATTTCTGACGCCATTTTTCATTTAGCCAAGCTAACGGCTAAGAATTCAGGTTTTAGCATTTTGGTCCTGGTCAGCAGACGTTACTTCAAAGTCTAAGCTTCTTAACATCCCCTTCAAGGGACAGACCCTATTCGGCCTGGTCTGAAGGAGATTATTTCTGATATTACTGGAGGAAAAGGTCATGCCCTTCCTCAGGATAGGTCCAATAAGTTAAGGACAGACAGAATCATTTTCGTTCCTTTCGAAACTTCAAGAGTGGCGCAGCTTCAGTTTCCTCTAATGCAAAACAAGAGGGAAATTTTGCCCAGTCCAAACCAGTCTGGAGACCTAACCAGGCTTGGAACAAGGGGAAGCAGGCCAAGAAACCTGCGGCTGCCTCTAAGACAGCATGAAAGAGTAGCCCCCAATCCGGGACCGGATCTAGTAGGGGGCAGACTTTCTCTCTTCGCCCAGGCTTGGGCAAGAGACGTCCAGGATCCCTGGGCATTAGAGATTGTTTCCCAGGGATATCTTCTGGACTTCAAAGCTTCATCTCCAAAGGGGAGATTTCATCTCTCACAATTATCTGTAAAACAGATAAAGAGAGAGGCATTCTTACGTTGTGTTCAAGACCTACTGGTTTTGGGAGTGATCCACCCAGTTCCAAGGGAGGAACAGGGGCAGGGCTTCTATTCAAATCTGTTTATAGTTCCCAAAAAAGAGGGAACTTTCAGACCAATCTTGGATCTCAAGATCCTAAACAAATTTCTCAGGGTCCCATCCTTCAGGATGGAGACTACCCGAACCATCCTCCCTATGATCCAGGAGGGTCAATATATGACTACCGTGGACTTAAAGGATGCTTATCTCCACATTCCGATTCACAGAGATCATCATCAGTTCCTCAGGTTCGCCTTCTTAGACAGGCATTACCAGTTTGTGGCTCTTCCCTTCGGGTTAGCCACAGCACCAAGAATCTTTATGAAGGTTCTAGGGTCCCTACTGGAGGTTCTAAGGCCATGGGGCATAGCAGTGGCTCCTTACCTAGACGACATTCTGATACAGGCATCGATTTTTCAAATCGCCAAGTCCCATACGGACATTGTTCTGGCCTTTCTGAGGTCTCACGGGTGGAAGGTGAACGAAGAAAAGAGTTCTCTCTCCCCTCTCACAAGAGTTTCCTTCCTAGGAACACTGATAGATTCAGTAGAAATGAAAATTTTTCTGACAGAGGTCAGGTTATCAAAGCTACTAACTTCATGCCGTGCTCTTCATTCCACTTCTCGGCCGTCAGTGGCTCAGTGTATGGAAGTAATCGGCCTAATGGTAGCGGCAATGGACATAGTTCCGTTTGCCCGCCTATATCTCAGACCACTGCAACTTTGCATGCTCAATCAGTGGAATGGGGATTACACAGATTTGTCCACTCTGCTAAATCTGGATCAAGAGACCAGGGATTCTCTTCTCTGGTGGTTATCTTGGGTCCATCTGTCCAGGGAAATGAGTTTCCGCAGGCCAGAGTGGACTATAGTGACGACAGATGCCAGATTTCTGGGCTGGGGCATGGTCTGGAACTCTCTGAAGGCTCAGGGTTCGTGGACTCAGGAGGAAGCCCTCCTTCTGATAAACATTCTGGAACTGAGAGCGATATTCAATGCTCTTCAGGCTTGGCCTCAACTAGCTGCGGTCAGGTTCATCAGATTTCAGTCGGACAATATCACGACTGTAGCCTATATCAACCATCAGGGGGGAACAAGAAGTTCCCTGGCAATGTTGGAGGTTTCAAAGATAATTCTATGGGCAGAGGTTCACTCTTGCCATCTCTCAGCTATCCATATCCCAGGAGTAGAGAACTGGGAGGCGGATTTTCTAAGTCGGCAGACTTTTCATCCGGGGGAGTGGGAGCTCCATCCGGAGGTATTTGCCCAGCTGATTCAACTATAGGGCAAACCAGAACTGGATCTGATGGCGTCTCGTCAGAATGCCAAGCTTCCTTGTTACGGGTCCAGGTCAAGGGATCCCCAGGCAGCGCTGATAGATGCTCTAGCAGTGCCCTGGTCCTTCAGCCTGGCTTATGTGTTCCCACCATTTCCTCTCCTCCCTCGTCTGATTGCCAAGATCAAGCAGGAGAGAGCTTCAGTGATTTTGATAGCACCTGCGTGGACACGCAGGACTTGGTATGCAGATCTGGTAGACATGTCATCCCTTCCACCATGGACTCTGCCGCTGAGGCATGACCTTCTACTCCAAGGTCCTTTCAAACATCCAAATCTAATTTCTCTGCGACTAACTGCTTGGAGATTGAACGCTTGATTTTATCAAAACGTGGTTTCTCCGAGTCAGTCATTGATACCTTAATTCAGGCTCGAAAGCCTGTCACCAGGAAAATCTATCATAAGATATGGTGTAAATATCTTCATTGGTGTGAATCCAAGGGTTACTCATGGAGTAAAGTCAGGATTCCTAGGATATTATCCTTTCTCCAAGAAGGATTGGAGAAGGGATTGTCAGCTAGTTCCTTAAAGGGACAGATTTCTGCTCTGTCTATTCTTCTGCACAAGGGTCTGGCAGATGTTCCAGACGTTCAGGCGTTTTGTCAGGCTTTAGTTAGAATCAAGCCTGTGTTTAAACCTGTTGCTCCACCATGGAGTTTAAATTTAGTTCTTAAAGTTCTTCAAGGGGTTCTGTTTGAACCTCTTTATTCTATAGATATCAAGCTTTTATCTTGGAAAGTTCTGTTTTTTGGTAGCTATCTCTTCGGCTCGAAGAGTTTCAGAGTTATCTGCCTTACAGTGTGATTCCCCTTATCTGATCTTCCATGCAGATAAGGTAGTTTTGCGTACCAAACCTGGGTTTCTTCCTAAGGTGGTATCTAATAAGAATATCAATCAGGAGATTGTTGTTCCGTCACTGTGTCCTAAGCCTTCTTCAAAAAAGGAACGTCTATTACACAATCTTGACATGGTTCGTGCGTTAAAGTTCTATTTCCAAGCTACTAAGGATTTTCGTCAAACATCTGCATTGTTTGTTGTCTACTCTGGACAGAGGAGAGGCCAAAAGGCTTCGACATCTTCTCTTTCTTTTTGGCTGAGAAGCATAATCCATTTAGCTTATGAGACTGCAGGCCAGCAGCCTCCTCAAAGAATTACAGCTCATTCCACTAGAGCGGTAGCTTCCACATGGGCTTTTAAAAATGAGGCCTCTGTTGAACAGATTTGTAAGGCGGCGACTTGGTCTTCGCTTCATACTTTTTCTAAATTCTACAAATTTGATACTTTTGCTTCCTCTGAGGCTATTTTTGGGAGAATGGTCTTGCAGGCAGTGGTGCCTTCCGTTTAAGTTCCTGCCTTGTCCCTCCATTCATCCGTGTCCTAAAGCTTTGCTATTGGTATCCCACAAGTAATTGATGAACCTGTGGACTGGATACACCTTACAAGAGAAAACAGAATTTATGCTTACCTGATAAATTTCTTTCTCTTGTGGTGTATCCAGTCCATGGCCCGCCCTGTCACTTTAAGGCAGGTGTTTTTTATTTTTAAACTACAGTCACCACTGCACCCTATAGTTTCTCCTTTTTCTTGCTGGGGGTGGCAGTTAGGGGAGGAGCTATATAGACAGCTCTGCTGTGGGTGTCCTCTTGCAACTTCCTGTTGGGAAGGAGAATATCCCACAAGTAATGGATGAACCCGTGGACTGGATACACCGCAAGAGAGAGAAATTTATCAGGTAAGCATACATTTTTTTTTTGCTCAAAATTTGCCTTTCACAGGGAAGAACTTTCCTGCAGTATATTAGTCTGACCCTGACTTAAAGGGGCAGTCTACACTAGAATTTTTATTGTTTAAAAAGATAGATAATCCCTTTATTACCCATTCCCCGGTTTTGCATAACCACCACGGTTATATTAATATATATTTTACTTCTGTGATTACCTTTTTAGCTAAGCATCTGCAGACTGACCCCTTATCCCAGTGCTTTTGACGTACATGCAGTTTAGGCAGAATCCTAAATAACTCGGAGTGAGCACAATGTTATCTATATGAAACACATGAATTAGTACTATCTAACTGAAAAAAATTCAAAATGCTCTGAGCTAAGAGGCGGTTTTCAACGGTTTAGAAATCAGTTTGAATATGCAAAGTTAGAACTGCGCTTGCAAAATTTATAGTTAATAGAAGCCTACAGATACAGCTGATTTTCTCCAAAAAACACCTTAAATAATCTACAAAAAACTATTAGAATGATCAATACCAAGCCAGGTACTTAATCAATACTAAAATCTGTGGCACTGAAAAAAACAGCTAAACTATAGACTAGATGGCTAATTGTGAAATAGTAAATGCTCCTAATGAGTAAACAGAGTATCATAAGATAATTATATTAGACTCAGATGATATATATATAATTCAATGTTAAAAATTCAGTGTTAAAAATTCAATCACTATAAATGCATATTTAATTATACAAAACAATTCATGAGTTATACATAAATACAAAACAATTTAAAATATCACAGAAACTGTTAAAAAAGCAATTGCTACACAAAAATAAAAATAAAATACAATGAAAAAAGAAAAAAAGAAATTCATATAAACCATACAATTTTGGCATACAAATAAAAATGGTTTAACCTTAAAATATAACCCACATATAGTGTAGTAAACAAATAAAAATCAGTCTCTGGACGATTTTTCAGTCAGTTTGATAATGATGAGACCCAATAATACAGGGAGTGCAGAATTATTAGGCAAATGAGTATTTTGACCACATCATCCTCTTTATGCATGTTGTCTTACTCCAAGCTGTATAGGCTCGAAAGCCTACTACCAATTAAGCATATTAGGTGATGTGCATCTCTGTAATGAGAAGGGGTGTGGTCTAATGATATCAACACCCTATATCAGGTGTGCATAATTATTAGGCAACTTCCTTTCCTTTGACAAAATGGGTCAAAAGAAGGACTTGACTGGCTCAGAAAAGTCAAAAATAGTGAGATATCTTGCAGAGGGATGCAGCACTCTTAAAATTGCAAAGCTTCTGAAGCGTGATCATCGAACAATCAAGCGTTTCATTCAAAATAGTCAACAGGGTCGCAAGAAGCGTGTGGAAAAACCAAGGCGCAAAATAACTGCCCATGAACTGAGAAAAGTCAAGCGTGCAGCTGCCAAGATGCCACTTGCCACCAGTTTGGCCATATTTCAGAGCTGCAACATCACTAGAGTGCCCAAAAGCACAAGGTGTGCAATACTCAGAGACATGGCCAAGGTAAGAAAGGCTGAAAGACGACCACTACTGAACAAGACACACAAGCTGAAACGTCAAGACTGGGCCAAGAAATATCTCAAGACTGATTTTTCTAAGGTTTTATGGACTGATGAAATGAGAGTGAGTCTTGATGGGCCAGATGGATGGGCCCGTGGCTGGATTGGTAAAGGGCAGAGAGCTCCAGTCCGACTCAGACGCCAGCAAGGTGGAGGTGGAGTACTGGTTTGGGCTGGTATCATCAAAGATGAGCTTGTGGGGCCTTTTCGGGTTGAGGATGGAGTCAAGCTCAACTCCCAGTCCTACTGCCAGTTTCTGGAAGACACCTTCTTCAAGCAGTGGTACAGGAAGAAGTCTTCATCCTTCAAGAAAAACATGATTTTTATACAGGACAATGCTCCATCACACGCGTCCAAGTACTCCACAGCGTGGCTGGCAAGAAAGGGTATAAAAGAAGAAAATCTAATGACATGGCCTCCTTGTTCACCTGATCTGAACCCCATTGAGAACCTGTAGTCCATCATCAAATGTGAGATTTACAAGGAGGGAAAACAGTACACCTCTCTGAACAGTGTCTGGGAGGCTGTGGTTGCTGCTGCACGCAATGTTGATGGTGGACAGATCAAAACACTGACAGAATCCATGGATGGCAGGCTTTTGAGTGTCCTTGCAAAGAAAGGTGGCTATATTGGTCACTGATTTGTTTTTGTTTTGTTTTTGAATGTCAGAAATGTATATTTGTGAATGTTGAGATGTTATATTGGATTCACTGGTAAAAATAAATAATTGAAATGGGTATATATTTGTTTTTTGTTAAGTTGCCTAATAATTATGCACAGTAATAGTCACCTGCACACACAAATATCCCCCTAAAATAGCTAAAACTAAAAACAAACTAAAAACTACTTCCAAAAATATTCAGCTTTGATATTAATGACTTTTTTGGGTTCATTGAGAACATGGTTGTTGTTCAATAATAAAATTAATCCTCAAAAATACAACTTGCCTAATAATTCTGCACTCCCTGTATATACTAAAGTCACTTTGTTAGGAATACTCCAGCATTGCAAACAAATCCTAATGCAGGAGAAAGACAAGAGAAACTTGTCACAAGAAAGCAAATAATTCCAAATGAGGCTGTTCCTTTATTCCTTACAGCAGGGCACTTGATCTGTTTGCACAAGCGACTGTATAATTATCCAAAGGATGCTTGACAATTTCAGCAGTTACAGCAAAACCGCAGTTTTGGCATTTCAAATTCAGCGTGTCTGTGGCAAATACGGATCCTTAGATGGATCAAAAAAAGAGAGCAACGCGTTTTGGCTAATACGCCTTTCTCAAACTCTCCTTGCATTACTACAATGTTGCCTTTTATAGGGGTTGTTAACCCCTTAAGGACACATGTCGTACAGGGTACGTCTTTCACAAGCTGGTCTTTAAAGACCAGCGACGTGCCCTGTACAGCATTAGGGGTTTAATCCTGCTCGCTTCCAGCCGCTTTCCAGTTATTGCAGTGATGCTTCGATATCGAGGCATCCTGCAATAACACCCCTTGGCCATCCGATGCAGAGAGAGCCACTCTGTGGCCCTCTCTGCACCGGACATCGATGGCCGGTATCGTTGGTGGATGGGAGCTTACGTGGGAGGCAGGTGGGCGGCCATCGATGGGCCCTATGATGTCGAGGGGGGCGGGATCGTGGGCGGGATCATTGGGGCCACGCACTTGCACGGGGTGGAAGCGGGTGGGAACGGCTACACTATATAATTTTTAAAAAAAGTGGGGTAGAGTGGGGTAACATTTAATTTTAAAAAAGCATCTAAGGGATCTGGGAGGGGGTGGGGGGTTGGTCTTTGGCTGGGGGAAAGCTACACTACAGAAAAAAATAATAAAATAATAAAAAGCTGTTTTTTTTAGTAAACTGGGTACTGGCAGACGGCTGCTAGTACCCAAGATGGCTACCAATAAGGTAGAGGGGGAAGGTTAGAGAGCTGTTTGGGGGGGGATCAGGGAGGTTGGGGGCTAAGGGGGGATCCTACACATCAGCATATATAAATATGCTAAAAAAAAATATATATATATATATATTTAAAAATACCTTTTATTTTAGTACTGGCAGACTTTCTGCCAGTACTTAAGATGGCGGGGACAATTGTGGGGTGGGGGAGGGAAGAGAGCTGTTTGGGAGGGATCAGGGGGTGTGATGTGTAAGGTGGGAGGCTCATCTCTACATTAAAGCTAAAATTAACCCTGCAAGCTCCCTACAAGCTACCTAATTAACACCTTCACTGCTAGACATAATTCACGTGTGATGCGCAGCGGTATTTAGTGGCCTTCTAATTACCAAAAAGCAACGCCAAAGCCATATATGTCTGCTATTTCTGAACAAAGGGGATCCCAGAGAAGCATTTACAACCATTTGTGCCATAATTGCACAAGCTGTTTGTAAATAATTTCAGTGAGAAACCAAAAGTTTGTGAAAAAAATTGTGAAAAAGTGAAAGTTTTTTTTTATTTGATCGCATTTGGCGGGGAAATTGTGGCATGAAATATACCAAAATGGGCCTAGATCAATACTTTGGGTTGTCTACTACACTACCCTACAAGCTCCCTAATTAACCCCTTCACTGCTGGGCATAATACACGTGTGGTGTATAAAAAAGGATGATACCAATATAATTATAAAAATTGAGAAATATAACTATAAATTTTACATTTTAAATTTAAAACCTAATCACAAGGAAACATCCCAACTCAAATTCTTGATTTAATTATTTAGGAGTCAGAGACTTCATTTAGAAGATCCATTTACTCTCTAATTTTAATAGGCTATTATGTATATCCATGCCTCTCCAATTTTTCTTGACCTTTGCTATTCCTGTATATTTTGGGATTTGCTTTATTGCAACTATAGAAATGTTTTGGGATGGGAAGTTCTTTATTCCTTTCCTGATCATGATTTTCAATTGATAAAATATGTTCCCTAATACGATCTCTCAGGGCTCTTTCTGATTCTCCATGTATTGTAGGCCACAAATACACTCAAGCAGGTAGACCACATTTCTATCTGAAAATCTTATTTGTTGCTTAATTTTATAACTCTTACCAGTAACATTGGATTTTATTTCTTTTGTTTTTACTGCATGTTTACAGGTCTTACACGTTAGGCATGGAAAATATCCATTAATTACTTTTCCCATAAGGTCCTGGTCCCTAGTGTTTTTTCTTTTCATTTCTGTAGGAGCCAGAATTGATTTCAAATTTTGGGATCTTTTATATATTATTTTTGGGTATCTGGGTAGAAACTCTCCTATTAGGTCATCACTTTTTAAGATCGACCAATGCTTCCTTATAATTTTTTCTATTAGATAGTTATTCTGACTATATTTTGTGATGAAAGGGACAAAATGTTCTTTACTATCATTCAACATATTTCTATCTTTCTTTTTTGTTGTTAGTAACTCCTTCCTGTCTTTTACTTTTAATTCATTTTTAATTGCTATAATATCCTTTTCCTTATATCCTCTATCTATAAATTTCTCTTTTAGAACCTCTGCTTGTATATCGTAGTCGGTATCGTTACTGAATTTTTTTGGGATGCGTGTTAGCTGTCCTTTGGTAATATATTTTTCCAAGTATGGTGGTGACAGCTTGTCTGATGTATAAAATTATTAGCATCCACTGACTTGAAGTGTGTTTTTGTATTTATAATTTTATTTGTAATATATATTTCAAGATCTAAGAAACTTATTTTTTCATTGCTAATTTTGCTAGTGAAATTTAAATTTTTATTGTTTGTATTCATTTCTAAAATGAATTGTTCAAGGTCCTGATGGGTTCCCTTCCAAATTTTATGGATTTTATAAATTTAATAAAATTAATAAAATCCATAAAAAATTTGTTTTGTTTAAAAGTGGTCTTTATATAATATTACCAGCATATTTAAATACTCTCATATTTCCAAAACGTAGTGTTTTTATCTTCTAAATAATCTAACTATTAGCATTGCTTAATAATGGGATATGATTGAATATGTTTAAATAATCTTTGTTACACAATAGAACTTCATATCAGATATCTGTATTAGATTGTAATCATATCATGGTCAGCATATTGAAATACTTTAATAATCTTCATAGTATTCATTATAATATAATATGACTCTGTTATTTAAACACTCTAAAAACATGCTAATAATCTTGTTAATAAAACAGGACTCTGTATTTGACATTAGATTGTGAGCATATCGCAAATGGGTGCCATTTATGAGTTTTTGACTATAACGTCTTTTTAATACAATTATGAAAATTGCACTCACATACATATTATTTGAAGATTTTCTCTATTATATAAGATGAATTTGCTTGATATATAAAGTATTTGAAGTAACAGGCTGTGTAAATAAGTACATATGGCAGCATAAGTAATTAACAACCCCTATAAAAGGCACCATTGTAGTAATGCAAGGAGAGCTTGAGAAAGGCGTATTACCCGAAATGCGCTGCTCTCTTTTTTTGATCCATCTGAGGATCCATATTTGCCACAGACACGCTGAATTTGAAACGCCAAAACGGCGGTTTTGCTGTAACTGCTGAAATTGTCAAGCGTCCTTTGAATAATTGTACAGTCGCTTGTGCAAGCAGATCGAGTGCCCTGCTGTAAGGAATAAAGGAACAGCCTTTGGGACCGCTTTGGATAAAGGAACAGCCTTTGGGACCGCTTTGGGGGAGCCGTCTGACACCTTCCGGTGTAAGTAAGACATTAATCACCTCATTTGGAATTATTTGCTTTCTTGTGTCAAGTTTCTATTGTCTTTCTCTTGCATTAGGATTTGTTTGCTATGCTGGTGTATTCCTAACAAAGTGACTTTACTATATATTATTGGGTCTCCTCATTATCAAACTGATTGAAAAATCGTCCAGAGACTGATTTTGTTTGTTTACTACACTATATGTGGGTTATATTTTAAGGTTAAACCATTTTTATTTGTATGCCAAAATTGTATGGTTTATATGAATTTCTTTTTTTCTTTTTTCATTGTATTTTATTTTTATTTTTGTGAAGCAATTGCTTTTTTGAACAGTTTCTGTGATATTTTAAAGTGTTTTGTATTTTGTATGACTCATGAATTGTTTTGTATAATTAAATATGCATTTATAGTGATTGATTTTTAACACTGAATTTTTAACATTGAATTATATATATATATCATCTGAGTCTAATATAATTATCTTGAGATACTCTGTTTACTCATTAGGAGCATTTACTATTTCACAATTAGCCATCTAGTCTATAGTTTAGCTGTTTTTTCAGCGCCACAGATTTTAGTATTGATTAAGTATCTGGCTTGGTATTGATCATTCTAATAGTTTTTTTGTACATTATTTAAGGTGTTTTTTGGAGAAAATCACCTGTATCTGTAGGCTTCTAATAACTATAAATTTTGCGAGCGCAGTTCTAACTTTGCATATTTAGATAGATTTCCATTTTTCTCCTAATCTAGACCTGCTGCAGCAATTATGGCAGAAAGAAATGTGTTTGATTATAGAAAAGATTTATATAAGGATATGAATACTCTTTTTTTCTAGAGAGGTTGTGATCACCAAAGAAAATGTAGAATCATTTTATGATCTTATAAAAGAACTTGAAAACAAACTCCTTTTAGAAATGAAACATAGAATGGAGTATATATTCCTAGACAAATATTTGGAAGTAAAAAGAGTTCCTATGGGTCTAAAGAAAGAATGCACATTTAACATTGAGGACCCTGATTTTAAAATTAAATGGAGCAATATCCTAGAGGAGGCTTCATTTAATCTAATGAGATTAATTAAAGAGTATAGAAATTAAATTTTTAAAAAACTAGAATTAGAAATAAAAGACTTAGAAAATAAACTACAGGAGTTTACAGAATTAGAAGAGTTAAAAAAGAAAGAAAAAAAGATAAAAAAAAACTAATGGATTCATCAAAGGAGGAATTACTTAAAGTAAAAATAAGTAAATTTAATAGGGATAAGGAAGATTATCTATCACATATAGAAAATCCTGAGGATAATAAATACATCTCACATAGATGGAGAAGTGTGAGACAGGAAACAACTAACAATCCCAGGGCAGACAACTACAAAGAACTAGGTATAATAATACTTCCACAGAAAAGAGATATAATGAGAATAATGTTACTAATAGGAACTACAACATAAACCAAGGAAATTATAGAGATTATACAAACACATATTCTAACAGTAATTATAGGGATTATACAAACACAAATAGTGATATGAATAGGGAATACAATAATGATTATAAGGATTATACCAATACATGGAGATATGGCCCTAAAAAAACCTCTCTATCCTATAACAGAAACAGACAAAACTCCTATAATAATAGATATGAAAGAAACCTTAATGACAATAGGACATGGAATACAAATACAAATTATAACAGTTATCCCCAAAATAGGAATAGATCTGCAGATACAAATATAAGAATACCCACTGAAAACAGATTTGAACCACTAAGACACATACATGAGGATAATTATAATTCCCCTCAACCAAACCAAATAGGTTTAAGAAAAAGAAGAGCATCAGAAAAAGAGGAACCAGAGGGGGAACAAAACGGTAAAAAAAAAAAAATTGGGATTAAACAAAAACAATAGTAAAGGAATTTTCAATTTAAGTAATTTTGAAATAACTAAAACTCATGAAGATATCCTAAGTAAAGGACTCACCTTTGCCCCCACTAGTAAAATAGATAAATTCGGCACTTATATAGATGCACATAAATTTATAAAAAAGCTTACTGTAAAAAGGTGGTTTTCCAAAACAGAAACTGAAAAAAGATCAGATTCTACCCTGATAGACCAAAAAGGTTACCTACACTCTAATTTAAGAAAAAAAAATCTACATTTTACCCAAAACATGATAAGGGACATGCAATCGAAACAAAGGCTGATAACTAGAGATATAGAAAACATTAGAGATGAGAAAATTAGCAATGTCAAAAACAATCTGACTAAAAAGCAACTTGAAACTATTAGAGAATTGGAGAACAATGAAAGAATAGTGGTGAAGCCAGCTGATAAAGGGGGTGGTATAGTCATTTAAAATTCCCAAGATTATAATAAAATGTGTGAAGATATCCTGGGAGATAGTATAACTTATAATAAAATAACAATAAATCCTACTATAAAATTTATTTCACAATTGAAATAGATCTTGAGTAAAGCTAATGAAGAAGGCAAAATAAATAAAAAAGAAATGGAGTACCTTCATATAAAAACACCCAAAATTCCTCTACTATATTGTCTCCCTAAAATACATAAATCTCTAACCTCACCACCAGGGAGGCCAATAGTATTAGGGATTAATTGTATTACTTCAAACATTTCAGAATATATCGATGGATATCTACAAAAGTATGTTAATAATCTACCTTCCTTTCTAAAGGATTCTACAGAGATGCTAAAGCTATTAGAAAATGTAAAATGGGAAGATAATTATCTCTTTGCCACATGCGACATATCCTCACTATATATGTGCATCTCACATAAAGATGGCCTAGAAGTAGTACAACACTTTCTAGATAAAGATGAGACTATGGAATCCGAACAGAAATTGTTTATAATAGAGAGTATCAATTTTATACTAACCCATAAATATTTTAATTACAACAATGACATTTATATACAGAAATGTGGAACTGCAATGGGGACCAGATTTGCTCCAAGTTATGTGAATCTCTTTATGGGATTATGGGAGAAAGAATTTTTAGATTCAAGCATATTTGAGGCAAATCTGATCCTATACAGACGCTATATCAATGATATAATTTTAATTTGGAAGGGAACCCATCAGGACCTTGAACAATTCATTTTAGAAAGGAATACAAACAATACAAATTTAAATTTCACTAGCAAAATTAGCAATGAAAAAATAAGTTTCTTAGATCTTGAAATATATATTACAAATAAAATTATAAATACAAAAACACACTTCAAGTCGGTGGATGCTAATAATTTTATACATCAGACAAGCTGTTACCACCAGCTACTACGCATCTGAAAAAATTGCAGTAACGATATCGACTACGATATACAAGCAGAGGTTCTAAAAGAGACATTTATAGATATAGGATATAAGGAAAAGGATATTAATGAAATTAAAAATGAATTAAAAGTAAAAGACAGGAAGGAGTTACTAACAACAAAAACTAACAACAAAAAAGAAAGATAGAAATATGTTGAATGATAGTAAAGAAATGTTTGTCCCTTTCATCACAAAATATAGTCAGAATAACTAATAGAAAAAAGTATAAGGAAGCATTGGCCAATCTTAAAAAGTGATGACCTAATAGGAGAGTTTCTACCCAGATACCCAAAAATAATATATAAAAGATCCCAAAATTTGAAATCAATTCTGGCTCCTACAGAAATGAAAAGAAAAAACACTAGGGACCAGGACCTTATGGGAATAGTAATTAATGGATATTTTCCATGCCTAACGTGTAAGGCCTGTAAACATGCAGTAAAAACAAAAGAAATAAAATCCCATGTTACTGGTAAAAGTTATAAAATTAAGCAACAAATAAGATGTTCAGATAGAAATGTGGTCTACCTTCTTGAGTGTATTTGTGGCCTACAATACATAGGAGAATCAGAAAGACCCCTGAGAGATCGTATTAGGGAACATATTTTATCAATTGAAAATCATGATCAGGAAAGGAATAAAGAACTTCCCATCCCAAAACATTTCTATAGTTGCAATAAAGCAAATCCCAAATATCTAAAATATACAGGAATAGCAAAGGTCAAGAAAAATTGGATAGGCATGGATATACATAATAGCCTATTAAAATTAAAGAGTAAATGGATCTTCTAAATGAAGTCTCTGACCCCTAAAGGATTAAATGAAGAATTTGAGTTGGGATGTTTCCTTGTAGATTAGGTTTTAAATTTTAATTTATAATTATATTTCTCAATTTTTATAATTATATTGGTATCATCATTTTTTTATACAAATATTAACAAATAATAATGCATTATATATTAGAAATCCACTAGTATATCCTCTATAACACTGAATTCATTTGTTAGTTATAGTGTTGATTAATCTTCTAATGAAAACCTCCTTAAGATTTAAGTTGATGTTTGTGCCTGTCAACATCCACTGCAGTGTGTACGCTGTCGAACTTGTTTTTAACGAACTAGTGGACAAGTGTGCCCACTGTATGTGGGATTGGAAGATACAACTATGATCCCTATTCTATGAATTTTATTAAGTTAATAAAAAAAAAATTTTTTAAAGTGGTCTTTATATAATATTACCAGCATATTTAAATACTCTCATATTTCCAAAACGTAGTGTTTTTATCTTCTAAATAATCTAACTATTAGCTTTGCTTAATAATGGGATATGATTGAATATGTTTAAATAATCTTTGTTACACAATAGAACTTTATATAAGATATCTGTATTAGATTGTAATCATATCATGGTCAGCATATTGAAATACTTTAATAATCTTCATAGTATTCATTATAATATAACATGACTCTGTTATTTAAACACTCTAAAAACATGCTAATAATATTGTTAATAAAACAGGACTCTGTATTTGACATTAGATTGTGAGCATATCGCAAATTGGTGCCTTTCATGAGTTTTTGACTATAACGTCTCTTTAATAAAATTATGAAAATTGCACTCACATACATATTATTTGAAGATTTTCGCTATTATATAAGATGAATTTGCTTGATATATAAAGTATTTGAAGTAACAGGCTGTTGTAAATAAGTACTTATGGCAGCATAAGTAATTAGCAACCCCTATAAAAGGAACCATTGTAGTAATGCAAGGAGACCTTGAGAAAGGCATATTAGCCGAAACGCGTTGCTCTCTTGATTTTGATCCATCTGAGGATCCGTATTTGCCACAGACACGCTGAATTTGAAACGTCAAAACGGCGGTTTTGCTGTAACTGCTGAAATTGTCAAGCGTCCTTTGGATAATTGTACAGTCGCTTGTGCAAACAGATCGAGTGCCCTGCTGTAAGGAATAAAGTAACAGCCTTTGGGGGAGCCGTCTGACACCTTCCGGTGTAAGTAAGACATTAATCACCTCATTTAGAATTATTTGCTTTATTGTGACAAGTTTCTTTTGTCTTGTCTTTCTCCTGCATTAGGATTTGTTTGCAATACTGGAGTATTCCTAACAAAGTGACTTTAGTATATATTGGGTCTCATCATTATCAAACTGATTGAAAAATCATCCAGAGACTGATTTTATTTGTTTACTACACTATATGTGTGTTATATTTTAAGGTTAAACCATTTTTATTTGTATGCCAAAACTGTATGATTTATATGAATTTCTTTTTTTCTTTTTTCATTGTATTTTATTTTTATTTTTGTGAAGCAATTGCTTTTTTAACAGTTTCTGTGATATTTTAAAGTGTTTTGTATTTATGTATGACTCATGAATTGTTTTGTATAATTAAATATGCATTTATAGTGATTGAAATTTTAACATTTAATTATATATATATCATCTGAGTTTAATACAATTATCTTGAGATACTCTGTTTACTCATTAGGAGCATTTACTATTTCACAATTAGCCATCTAGTCTATAGTTTAGCTGTTTTTTTCAGAACCACAGATTTTAGTATTGATTAAAGGGACACTGAACCCAATTTTTTTCTTTCGTGATTGAGATAGAGCATGACTTTTTAAGCAACTTTCTAATTTACTCCTATTATCAATTTTTCTTCATTCTCTTGGTATCTTTATTTGAAATGCAAGAATGTAAGTTTAGATGCCGGCCTACTTTTGGTGAACAACCTGGGTTGTTCTTGCTGATTGGTGGATAAATTCACCCACCAATAAAAAAGTGCTGTCCAGATCCTGAACGAAAAAAAAGAAGCTTAGATGCCTTCTTTTTAAAAAAAAGATAGTAAGAGAATGAAGACAAATTTATAATAGGAGTAAATTGGAAAGTTGCTTAAAATTGCATGCTCTATCTGAATCATGAAAGAAAAAAAATTGGGTTCAGTGTCCCTTTAAGTACCTGGCTTGGTAACTATTGATCATTCTAATAGTTTTTTGTAGAAATCAGTTTGAGCCTAGCTAGGTTTAGCTTTTCAAAAATACCACCAAGTGAACAAAGTAAATTTAATGATAAAAGTCAATTGAAAAGTTGTTTAAAATTGCATGCCCTGTCTGAATCCTGAAAGTTTAATTTTGACTAGACTGTCCCTTTAACAGTGCAGTCCAGTCCCGAAATACCAGGCAATTCCTCTCGGAATGAGAGAAACAGCAAAACGCCAGATGTACATTTTGGCCTAGTGTGGACCTCATCAGTGAGCTGCAGCGATTTCCCTCAAGGCACACTGAGCAACGAGCCCATGTCTGGCTTCCTGCATCACCCTTAGGGAGATTTCTGTCAGGGTCGGTAATTGCATAAATAAAAAGAGAGAAGTGCTCAACCCAGGAAATGAACAATAGCATACTAGCTTGTTATATGGCTAGTTACCACCCTAGGAGCAGACTCTTTTTGCTCAAAATGTGCCTTTCACAAAGAAGAACTTTCCTGTGGTATATCAGTCTGATGCTGACTAAACAGTGCAGTCCAGGCCTTAAATACCAGGCAATCTGTCTCTGAACGAGAGAAATGTCAAAACCCCAGATGTATGTTTCGTCCTAGTGTGCACCTCGTCAGTTAGGTGCATCCATACCCATCTAGGCACACTGAGCAACGGGTTCACATCTGGCTTCCCACATCAATCTTAGGGAGACTTCACATAGGGTCATAATTTAAGATCAAGGGACTTTAAATACATCAACCATAGTCTTGCCAATTTTAACACTGAAACAGTATAGTTCTGAAAAAAATAATATTAATAATTAATCCTTTATTTAGTATAAAGCACCAATTTTAAAACTGAGTCATAGTTTTGGCTGTCTATGAGAATATGTCTGCACGCCACTGACAAGGCCATAGAAGACCAAAGCTTCCAATGTCTCTCAGAGGGAGTTTGACGTTTCCTTCAGTTTGTAAATTATATCAATAACTGTTTATTTTTCTCATTAAAAAAAATACTGAAATAGTAAAAAACAAACAAAAAAAAAAAGAAACAATTTGCTAGTATCGGTAATATTAAAATGACATTTTTTAATGAATTAGAGTGGGTAGTTTTTGTATTATTATGTCCATTTAAAGTCAATTTTAAATATTGATTCTTTCTAAACTTTATTGATTAATTTGTATTTTAACTATTTTAATAATTCTAGGTTTTTAAAAAAAGATTTCATATATTTATAAACACCATGCTTTTTTATACTAACATGATTATTGAATAATTTTAAATTCTTACCTGTCTCCCTAGAACAAGCAGTGTAACAAAAAATATAAACAGGGATACAGAACCCATTGTCTTCAGGTCTTTCAAAACCCCTGGCCTGAAAGTAAAAAGTTGCTCCCATTACACAAGTATATAACAACAAAGCAAGAGAATAAAGCATACAGACAGTCCAACTTAAACGTAACTATTTATTTTACAATATGAGGCCCATTTTTCAAGCTCTGTATGGCGCATTTGGGCCTGTGTTTCTGGCGAGTCTTCAGACTCACCAGAAACAGCAGTTATGAAGCAGCGGTCTAAAGACCACTGCTCCATAACCCTGTCCGCCTGTTTTGAGCAGACAGGAATCGCCACAATTCAACCCGATTGAGTACGATCGGGTTGATTGACACCTCCCTGCTGGCGGCCGATTGGTCGCGAGTCTGCAGGGGGTGGCGTTGCACTAGCGGCTCTTGTGAGCTGCTGGTGCAATGCTGAATACGGAGAGCGTATTGCTCTCCACATTCAGCGAGGTCTTGCGGACCTGATCCACACTGTCGGATCAGGTCCACAAGACCTTTGATACAAAGGTCTCTATAAGTCTTCTTTTCTTTTTTACTATGTAATGTTCCTAAACCCAAACACATTAACAGCAAACAACTGTATAAAATATATTTTTCCTTGTGTCCAAGTTTAACAGCTTTATAAGTTTAAACTCATTATATAATAGTAAATAAAAAGTTTTCTTCCATTTCAAATCCTTTACTTTCTAATTTTCTGTTTTCTAAGGTTATCTAATTTAATATTTATGACAGCTTTTCAATACAGAAATGGCAAAACTAATATTTATCCTTTCACATAGCTGCTGTTAAATGTCAATATGGAGTCACACAGTGATTATGCCTGCAGCAAATAACCTGAGACAAATCAATGTCAACTCCTAACCTAACTATTCTAGTATATAAAATTATCACATGCAGACTTTTTCTATACACCAAGGAGAAGTATTAGAACACAATATATTTTACCTGAGCAGAGTTTGTGAACCTGCTGCCAAATTACTATGGTTTGTAGAGTGCTGAATGTTTAAAATGATTACCAAATTAAATGTGTATTAAATCTTTATTTTTAAAGCAAATGTGTCTTTTTAAGTTGAATAGATACCCAGCGTTGGTCAATGTCTCACTGCAATTACTGAGTCACTTCATAATTCTTTGTGTTGTTTATATTGGTACATAAGTAAATTTGATTTTTTTGCACACTTCTAGTAGAATCGTGTTCATTACTGGAAGCACAAATGAATCCCTGATATCTGAAAAGCGGTTTCCTGTCTCTAATACGCCCCTCCCTTTTTGTGCCAATTGTAGTTCACATATAGTCAAGCCAGGGGCGAAACTACAGGGGGTGCAGAGGTCGCAATAAAAAACGTTGACCTGCCACTGCCTGCACTGATATCATGTGAGTGTGACATGATGCTTCACTAGTGTCTCTGACTACAGGGGTTAGTGTTTCTGTTTTACCCATTGGTGTTTATGTGTGTGTATGTATGTGACTGTGTGTGTATTTATGCATGTATGTGTTTGTGTGTATGTTTCTGGTACCAGCAAATTACAGACCTTGTTACTACAGCATGGGGGGGGCAGGGGGTAAACAGTGTCAGTCTATACAGTACCACTATATACAGTACGGGGGGGCTGGACCATGTTACAGACTACTGTGGTCACTTTATAAAGTACTGGGGCAGGTAGGGTCAGGCCAGCCATCTCACTGACAGATTACAGACTGTGTCACTGACTCACTATATACAGTACTGGTGGGTTAAACAGTGTCACTATATACAATAATAGGGGGTCAGACTGTGGGCACAGGGTACCTCCTTTTGCAGACATGTAGTATGATTCAAATTTTTCTGTGTTAAATGAAGAAAAAAAAAAGAGATGTATCAAATTCACTTTTTTTTTTTTTTGGGGGGGGGGTGGGTGTGGGGTGGGGGGGCCCTTCTTAGATTCTTGCACCTGGGCCCTGTGGTTTCTAGTTACGCCTCTGAGTCAAGCAAGAATAAGTTTGGGAAGGCTGAAGAGAAAGGAGTTTGACCATTTATCAGGCTGTGATTGCAGCTTCTGAGCTTGTGAGAGAGCCTGCAATGTTAGTTAAGAAGTAGAATTCTTAAGATCACTTATTCCTAACATCTTGATGCAGCAGAGTTAAATAATCCCTGTCAAGTGCAAACCAGGATGATTAACATGCCTTGCTTTCATGCGATTGGTTGAATGAGAACCGGCGGTACAGCTTCATGAGCTGCAATGCCGGGGCAGAAATGTTGCCAGCAGCAAACCTTGTCCGTCAACCATTTGATAAATTGTGTACAATATCTTGTGGAAAAAGCTCACTGCAATATTGCTACTCGAAAATTGTACAATTTGTAATGATTTATATCTGCCTCTTAGCTAGTGAATCACTCCCGATTATATTCGATGGAGCTGCACCTATCACAAAAAAATTCCACTGTGAAGTATACTGGTATCACAACTATGTTTTCAAACCCTCACAGAACAAATTAATTAAAACTTCTCAAGGTTAACTCTGCCACTTTGGGCTCCATGTACTAAGCGGCGGGGGGACAGCTTCTCAACTCGCGAAGCTGTCCGCCTGCCCGCCTTCGCTACACACGGGCAGCGGATCTGTTGATCCGCTTGCCCGTATGTATCATTATACACTCATCGGAGTGTGTAATGCCCGCCTCTTCCTTTGCGCAACTGAAGGGGCTGTCAATCACCGAGAGCGTACGAGCTAGCTCTCAGTGATTTTCCCTCGCTACCTCAGAGGTGGCGTAAGGTGTAAGAAGCAGCGGTCTAATGACCGCTGCTTCTTACATTGCGGGAAGCAGGCTCGCATATGCAAACCTGCTCCGCAAGAGCTCCAGAGCAGCTTTCGCTGTTTTGTACATGGAGCCCTTTATGACAGTGGTTAGCACTGTTGTCTGTGGACTAAAGCACAAATGGGCTCCTCTAAAATATGGAAATGGTGGGTGGAGATTGGCTATTGAAAACTAATTGCAGTAAAAAGGATGTTAATTTGTTTTAAAAATGGTAAGACTTAACTATGTTGTTTCATAGCAACACCACATAAATGTCTTCTAATTACAAAATGTTTAATGTCCTTTTAAAGAGAAATACAAGAAAATTATTAGGTAACCTCAGTTTTGTTATAGCAAGATAAGGCCGTGCAACATACTTCTCAGGGGCAATGTAATCATTATAAATTCTGCATTGTGGTCTGAGGTATATATAAAAACTCCCAACTAAGCCTCTAGATCTCCCTGGAACATTAAGGTCCAGCCCCTGGAGATACTTTCTGCTCTATTCAGTAAAACTAATTTACCATACAAAATTATGTGTATATTTTATAATTACAAACATTTTTAGAAATAATTTTACTAGTGTTGAAGTTTTAAATGTCCACTATAGTGTTAAAATCACATGCTCTAATTCAAATGCACATGTCATTTTAACACTAGCAACACTGTAAATGCTATGTGTTTAACCCCTGTGGAAACTGCTGCTGATCTAATCCCAGTGCTGCTAATTGGACTGATATAACCCCTTTGCAGGGGTTAAACACACAGCATTACATCATGGCTAGTGTTAAAATGACATGCTCTAATGGATGAGATCATGCCATTTTAACACTATAATGGCTCTTTAATCATAGCTTTTTCATGTTGCCTACACTTCTCCTTTGATATGATAAATGCTAATGGTAGTAATGCCCACTAATGAAATGCTGGAAAAAAGATGAACTTTAAACATGATCTCACCTTTACAACCAGGTCCCTTAGCAATCAAAGAGTGTCTATGTCCCCCATTTATGAAATGCCTAATGGACAAGATTCATTCCCATGAACCTGTCTGTTGGCAGTTATCATTGTACAAGCAAATGCTTGTGTAGCCACACCCCCTTCTCTCGCGCAACCAATAGTGCAAGAGCAAAACTTGTCAATCATCCCAATCATATTTGACTGGGATGATTTAACTTTGCCACCTTTAAGTTAGTGGAGAGTTAGCAGCAGTGGTCTTTAGCCCTATAAATGTAGGCCATAAAGCTTTACCCCAAACCTTATGTCTCTGCACCCTCAACCAATAGACTGTAAGCTCTTCAGAGCAGGGTCATCTTACTCTTGTACTAGATTAGTCTGTTATGTTTTAGTATTTTATCACAAATCTTTGTCATTGTATACCCCTTTCTCTATTATGCTATGGAATTTTGTGGCGCTATACAAATAAAAGATAATAATATCAGTAGGATGGCTGGGAATTGTATGTTCAGTTTATTTTTTAGAGGTTTTAAAATGCTCTAGATAAAGTTTCATAAGGTTCTAAGTGAAAAAAAAATTATTAATGGGGAGTATTTTTTTTTTAACTGTAAAGTAATTAACGTAACATGCATATATGTACAAACAGTAAGAAGTCAGCCATTTGTAATTATCCCAAAGAAGCGTATTTATTCAGTAAACAGTGTCCACTCCACAGTATAACACAGCCAACATGTACAAGGAAACCTCTTACCCATTTTGTATGGATATATCCCAAACTTTATCAGAAAGCTGTAATATATAGGTGCAATTAAGGGGACATGAAATCCCACTTTTTTTTCCCACGATTCAGAATAAACATGTAATTTTAAACAACTTTCCAAATTACTTCTATTATCTAATTTGCTTTATTCTCTTGGTATCCTTATTTGAAAAGCACACCATGTTAGGCTCAGGACAAGCATTGGTGGCTACAAGATTACAAGTTGTGCGCTAAACCGGGTGCGTAAATAACGCAAAAAAATGAGCGGTATTGCACTCTCCAAAGCGCTGCCATTACAAGTTATGGAAAAAATTCTTTTGTTGTGCAGTATGGTGCGTTAAGCTTCATACCGCACAAAACCCAAGGCCTGACTTGAGGTGCTCATGCACGTCTTCCCCCATAGACATCAAGTGTTAGAAAAAAATCAGCCAATAGGATTTTAGTAGATCTCATCCTATTGTCTAATTTGAATTTTTCAGCCAATAGGAATGCAAGGTACCCGAATATAAAATGGGTACCTTGCATTCAAGCTTCAGTGTGTGGTATCGATCGCATGAAGAGGATCCTCCACGCTGGATGGCTCCATGGCCGCTGGTCCTGTTCCTCGGCCGCCTCCACTCCGCCATCACCCTGGACGAAGAAAGAACAGGTCCCTGCACTGGATGAAGATGTCACCACCTAGAAGAAGACCTTCCCCGACGGACTTTAGGAATGATGAGTACCTATTTTGGGGTTAGATTTAGGCTTTTTTTTTATTTATTTATTTTTATTTTATTTATTTTTTTAGATTAGGGATTTTTTTATTTTATTTTATGGGGCTGCAAATGAGCTGAATACCCATACAAATGCCCCGTTTTTTTAACGTTAGGTTTTTTATTTTGGCATGTTTGGTGGTTTGGGGGGTTTACTGTTAGGGGTTAATTTGTATTTTTGAGGTAAAAGAGCTGTTTAACTTAGGACAATGCCCTACAAAAGGTCCTTTTAAGGGTTATTGGTAGCTCAGTGTTAGATTAGGGTTTTTTTTTATTTTGGGGGGCTTTTTATTTTAATAGGGGTATTAGATAAGGTCTAATTTTTTTATTTTTGATAACTTTTTTACGTAGAAGTATTTTGTATTTTAATTTTAAATTTGTATTTTTTTATTTGATGTAATTGATATTAATTTAGGGGGTGTTAGGTTAGGGGGCTTAGTGATTAAATTAGTTATTTGCGTTGTGGGGGATGGCGGTTTAGGGGTTAATAGTTTAATTAGGTATATGGCGTTGTGGGGTATGGGGTTTAGTGGTTAATAGTGTAATTAGGTTTATTGCGTTGTGGGAGATGGAGGCTTAGGGGTTAATAGTTTTAGTTTATTAGTAGTGATATGGGGGGCCGGCAGTTTAGGGGTTAATATGTTTATTTTAGTAGCAATGTGGGGGCCGGCGGTTTAAGGGTTAATAGGTTTATTGTTGGCGATGTGGGGGGTCAGCGGTTTAGGGGTTAATAGGTTTAATATATAATTTGTGATGCGGGGGATGGCTGTTTAGGGGTTAATAGGTAGTTTATGGGTGTTAGTGTACTTTGTTAAATTTTAGTTATGAGTTTTGTGAAACATTTTTGTTTTGCAAAATCCATAACTACTGGTCTTAGATAGAGGAATGGATTGCGGCGGTATATACAGGTGCAATGAGAATCCCACACTCAAAAGTCATTTTTTGAGTGCGGAATGGAGAGTTGCATAAAGGCTAAAACGCTAGCGGTATAGTTGTACCACTGTGACTTGTAATACGGGAGACCTGCATATTCCGCACGCAATGGTTAATTTTTCAGCGGTATAGCTGTACTGCAAAACTTGTAATTTTGCTGATAGTGCATTGCTGCTTGATCAACAAAAGGATACCAAGAGTGTGAAGCAAATTTGATAATAGAAGTAAATTGTAAAGTTGGTTAAAACTATATGCTCTATCAGAATCATAACCAAAATTTGGATTTCATGTCCTTTTATTCTCTGCACTACAAAACAACTTCTTAAGATAAATGTTTTATAAGTAGATACAATGAAAACAAATAAGTAAAGGATTTTGAAGTCCTGTGATACACTACTTTTATTTTGTCTCTTCTTTGCTATAGCCAGTTGTACTGATGTAAATGAGATTGACACTAATGGAATTAGTATGTATCAAGTAGCAGGGTCAGTTAAAGGGATACTCAAGTCAAAATTAAACTTTCATTATTCAGATAGAGCAAGCATTTTTAATCAATTTTCCAATTTACTTCCATTAACAAAATGTGCACAGTCTTTTAATATTTACACTTTTTGAGTCACCAGCTCTTACTGAGCATGTGCAAGAATTCACAGACTATACGTATATGCATTTGTGATTGGCTGATTGCTGTCACGATACAGGAGGAGTGTAAATAGAAATAACTGACATTTGTGAGAAAAAAAAATGTACTACTCATTTGAAGTTCAGACTAAATACTATTGCATTGTCTTTTTATCATGTTTTTGTCGATTATACAAATCTACTGTATTTTCTGGTCCTTCAAACAGCAGCACACTGCAATAGTCTACAGTAAATACTCTAGCTTCTCCTAATGAGGTGAAAAGCATAATTAGCTTGTGTCAATTACAGAAGAAAAGAAGAAAGATAAATAGCGAGGGCTTCGTTATTTTTTACTATACATAAAAGGGACTTTGTACTCAAAAATGTACTAAATCTATAAGAAAGATCGGAATCCAGACGTTTTTTTTTTTGGTCTAACAAAAATGTAGAGTAAATACTGAACACATGGGCGAGCCAATCACAATCAATATATATATATATATATGCAGCCACCAATCAACAGCTAGAACCTAGGTTTTCTGCTGCCCCTGAGTTTGCCTAGATAAACTTTTCAGCAAAGGATAACAAGAGAAGGAAGCAAATTAAACAATAGAAGTACATTGGAAAGTTGTTTAAAATTGTATGCTCTATCTGAATCATGAAAGAAATTTTTTTGGGTTTCATGCCCCTTTAAGTTGTTGAATTGAGTTATTTTATGTTAAAAAATTGTCTTAAGCGAGTTTCTTAATAAGCAGTACATATGTATGTATTTTCTATTTTCTGTATGTATTTTGTTGATTTTTTAAATGAAAAGAAGTTAACACAACCTATGCAGTGAACAAACTTAAAGGGACAGTAGAGTGAAAATTCAACTTAAATGGATTGGATAGAGCATGGAATTTTAAACAATTTTCCAGTTTAGTCTATCCTCAATTTTGCTTAGGTCTTTTGGTATACGTAGTTAAATAGTAAACTTAGGTGAGCTCAGGAGTGTGCCTGTGTCCTTAGCCATCTAGCAGCAGTCCTTGCAACAATGTTTAAAGCAATGTTATACATAGTTGCAAACACTGCTGTGATAGAATGCTACATACACTCTACAGAAGTAGAGTCTGTAACTATGTATAACATTGCTATAAACATTTTCCCAAACAATGCTGCCAGATGGCTAAGGACTTGTGCATGCTCCTGAGCTCACCTACGCTTACTTGTTAACAAAGGCTACCAAGAGAACTAAGCAAAATTGATAAGAGAAGTAAATTGTAAAATTGCTTAAAATTGCATGCTCTATCTAAATCATAAATGTTTGTTTGTCTTTACTATCCCTTTTAAACTCAGTAATAGGGTATTTATTCAACTCTTAGGGGTCGATTTATGAAAGTGCGAACGGACATGATCGGCTGTAGAGATCATGTCTGCTGCACATCGATAAATGCCGATAGCATACTCTGTTGGCATTTATCATTGCACAAGAATTTCACTAGCAATGCTTGTGCAATGCCGCCCCGTGGACATTTGCAGCCAATAGGCCGCAAGCAGGGTGTGTCAATCAACCCGATCATATGCGATCGGGCCGATTGCTGTCCGACACCTCAGAGCAGACAGATGAGTTAAGGAGCAGTGGTCTTAAGACTGCTGCTTCTTAACTCTTGTTTCCGGTGAGCCTGAAGGCTCGCACGGAAACCGAGGCATTGGGGCCAATACGGGGCTAAATAAATTGGCCCCTCTGTGCACAATCTATTTATTTGCAGAAATTTACCTGACTAAAAAACAAAAACAGTAAATGTTGTATGTGGAAATGTTTGGACACCCATTCAGTTAGTTCCTAGTAATACTGCCTTTGGCAAAATTCACAACCTCCGAAAGCTGTGCCAGCTGTCAATCTTTTCTTGCTTTAGGAATATTTCCTCGCTCTTCCTTACGGAACACTTCTAGTTATGAAACATTTTTTACTTTGCCTCATACGCACTGCATATAAATCCCTAGATTTTATTATTATTATTATTATTATTATTATTATTATTATTATTATTATATTAAGTTATTTGTAGAGTGCCAAACAATTCCATAGTGCTATAAACATAGGCATGATATGCAAGGTGACATTTATAGGGATCAAGTGGGTAGAGGGCCTTGCCAAGAGTTGCACTATTGTAGTCAGCTCTTATGAAGGCAATCTGCAAACAGCTGGGCTCATAGGCTTACATTCTAAGGGGGTTCAAGGTGATAACAAAGGAAGAGAAGTATAGGTTGTATGCATCTCTGAACAGCGCTTGAAACTTTCAAAACTGGGGGAGAGTCTTGTGGAGCGAGGCAGAGAATTCCATTAATGGGAGCCAGTCTGGAGAAGTCCTGTAAACGGGAGTGTGAGGAGGTAACAAGAGAGGAGGAGAGGAGGAGGTCATGAGCAGAGCGAAGGGGATGGGAGGAGAGTAACTGGAGACAAGTTCTGAGATATAGGGGGAGTAGTGCAGTTGAGGGCTTTGTATGTCAGAGTGAGAATTTTGTTTCTAATTCTGGAGGCTAGATTGAGTCAGTGAAGGGATTGGCAGAGAGGTGCATCAGATGAAGAGCGACTTGTAAGGAAGACGAGCCTGGCAGAGACATTCATTATGGATTGTATAAGAGAGCTAGATGACAGCTAGGAAGACAAGAGAGGATGGAGTTGCAGGAGTCAAGGGGGGGAATGATGAGATATTGGATTAAAATCTTAATTTTGTCTTGTAAGAGGATTTTAAAAATGTTGGATTTTAAAGATGTTTTTGAAGTGACAGTCAAGTCCAAAAAAAGTTCATAATTTAAATAGGGAATGTAATTTAAAACAACATTCCAATTTACTTTTATCACCAATTTTGCTTTGTTCTCTTAGTTAAAAGCTAAACCTAGGAGGTTCATATGCTGATTTTTTAGACCATGAAGACTGCCTCTAATCTGAATGCATTTTGACCACTAGAGGGCATTAGTTCATGTGTTTCATATAGATAACATTGAGCTCATGAACGTGAAGTTACCCAGGAGTGAGCACTGATTGGCTAAAATGCAAGTCTGTCAAAAGAACTGAAACAAGGGGGCAGTTTGCAGAGGCTTAGATACAAGGTAATTACAGAGGTAAAAAGTATATAAACATAACAGTGTTGGTTATGCAAAACAGGGGAATGTGTAATAAAGGGATTATCTTTCTTTTTAAACAACAACAATTCTGATGTTGACTGTCCCTTTAAGTTGCAAGTGGCAGGAATTTACCAAAGACATTTCTGAGGACTGCAAAGGTCATTCCAAAAAAAACTAATCTTTGCTGAAGTAGTTTATGATTATGATTGTTTTAAGGTGTGTTTTGGACCATTCTCTTGTTAGAATATACAAAAAAAATTGCCATCAGTTTCTTCACTTACAGTGGGAAGATAGCTTTCAGGATTTGTTGATATTAAACAGAATACATTCTCTTCTTTACCTTTAAAATATTTATGGCTAGAATACAAGTGGCACGCTAACTGTAGCATGCAAGCAATATTGTGTTTTTCGGCTTTTGCGTGCAACAGAAATAGCGCACATATGAGTTGGAAGTAAATGCATTCACTCGAGCACAATCAAGATTTATGCAATTCAGGTTTGTGTGACTTCAAAGCTTGTGTAAAGGGTAAGAGAAGAAAAAAGGTTGCACTAAAGACAACATAAATACATATAAAAGTACAGTTACAATGATATTAGCCCTATTTGATAAAAATAAATAAAATAAATATAAAAGTTATAAGGGCTCAAAAATATAGTATAAGATATTTTAAACAAAAAGGGCTCCTAAGGGCTTTACTATATATATATATATATATATATATATATATATATATATATATATATATATATATATATATATATATATATATATATATATATATATATATACATACATACATACACTAGTCAAAATATATATATAGTGTGTTTGTGTATATATTAATATAGATATATTAGAGCATAGTGGATTCTTTGGTGACATTTTTAATTAAACTGCTTACATACTTTTATATATATATATATATATATATATATATATATATATATATATATATATATATATATATATATATATATATATATATATAATATAATAAAAATAATACCATGCAAAGAAAAGATAAACTATAAACAAAAAGTGTGAGTTTTATAATTAAATATCATACCTTTCAAGTGGTATTGTTGCGTAGAGGTATGTGCTGTAAGCATCAAGCATGGACGAATGTGTTTGTAGAAGGATAATATTGTAGACCACCAGTGCAATAAGCATTATTATTAGTTTCAACTCATAATTTATCCTCAAGAAGACAGAACAGGAGATAAATCCCAGGATACAGCTGTATATAAAGTACTGTTAAAAGAAAACAGATGGGTTTAATCAGATTAATTTATTTGTATGTAGGTAAATAAAATATGCTATAGAGACACTGAACGTAGCATGAATGAAAAGATATGCATATCAGAAAATTACATTTTCGGACAACACCTTTCTCAAGCCAAGTTATCAAAAATTGGAAAAGCAAGATATATATATATATATATATATATATATATATATATATATATATATATATATATATATATATATATATATATATATATATACTATATACTGTGTATATATATATATATATATATATATATATATATATAGAGAGAGAGAGAGAGAGAGAGAGAGAGAGAGATCCATAAACCCTACCTCCTTTAAGTTTATAATAAATTATCAACACCTATATATTTTTAAATTAGTAAACGGTTAAACTTAAATAACAAATGCAATATAAATGATAAAGTTGTTCAAAAGTATAATGTCAGTATAAAATATGTATATCAAGTAACATCAGAAAGTATTATATTTTAATTTCAATCACATATACAGTAACATAGTAAGTGAATAGGTGAAATATAAAAACCTTACTACATTTTTCAATCATTTTGATGCATACACAGACACTCACTCACACTCATCACAATAACAAGTAATATGGATATGGAACTTTTTTAGCAGATACTAATCAGAGAATAAGTTTTGTGATTTGAAAAGAAAGTGATAAATATAGATTAACCAATTAATTCACATCATTCATTTAAATGTTTTATTCTGTACCATCTTCCATGCATCTTAATAATATTTTCTAAAATATGAAAGTTAAATGAACTATCATCTTTCTTTTCTTTAAATTGTGCGGATAGGTCAGGGATACATTTATGAATACTATATATGATGAGTCATTCTGTCTTTTATTTTCAGACTGGTCCTGCCAATATAATTTAGGCCACATGAACACTTAATAAATAAACAATATATTTAGACCGGCATGTACTGTATATCATACAAATATAAGATCTCTTACCATTAACTGTATTTGTTATTTCACTACCTCCTAAAACACTACTATAATTAGTCTAACAATTCTGACAAGGACAAGTACACTATTAACCATTATTAATGGTATGATAGTCTTTAAATATCACTTTAATAGAACTAACATCAGAATGTATAACTTTGATCATATAAATTAATATGAAGGTGAAAGTCCCATAAAGGTAAAATCTGAAATGCTTTAGTATTTCTATTACTATTTTTGTTTAAATATATATCAATAACATTTAATAATAAACAATTTAACCTGCTTATTTCTTTTTTAATTATTTATTTCTAACTTTTACTTAATGTTTTTATAATATGATATATAGTTTACATTCGCCTATCTATCTATCATCTATCTATCATCCAGATTTGTAATGCTGTGACTTTTTTAATTTAAAATTTACTTTAACTACAGAAACATATGGAACACAAAACAGGAAATGATTGAACAGTATAGTATAAAAAATATAATAGATATTCCATTGACTAAACAGTAAATATATTTTGATGTTGGACACCATACAGTAACCACTTGTCTTAGTGGAGTGTTACTAATGTTACAAAATAAAATCTATTTTCCTTTTGTAGGATGTCTTATTGTGTATGGAAAAGGAAAGAAGGACTAATCTCTACTTATAATTTTCTGAATACAGTTTTATTTTGTTTGTTTATACCTTTGGTACACAGTGTTTTTGTTTCATGTTACAAATAGACTAAATACAAACACACTCAATGTATACACAGCATATACTACTTAAGTATTTTACCTTCTAATATCAGCAATAGGTTGGACAATAGTATTTATAGCAAGAGTGAGTGAAAATGATCGACTTTAACCTTTGCACATTCCCAGGTTGTTTGTAACCAGGATAATAAAGTAAATTAGGCTGATGCTATTTTGGAACACATTCAGCCAAAAATATTATGGATGCTGTTAATTATGAAATGACACCTGCTGGTAGAAATTCTCATGTGGCTTTCTAATTTAAATTAACAAGATCACAATGTGTTTTCTGACAGATTGTTGCGTGCTTTCTCTTTTCGTCTTTGCAGCTTCTTATCTTTTTTTTTTTTTGTTACAAAATGACTATTTTAGACTATTTTAGAAATGTGTTTCCACAAATATTCGTGAATACAATGTTTCTGTCTAAAATTAGTCAGTTTATATAGTAATAATAAAATAACTTAGAACAATAAAGGCTCCATAATCATTGTATCTTTTCATTATTATTATTATTATTATTATTAAATTATTATTTGCATATACATACATGTTATGCTAACCATTTTATTTTCAGTTTCTGTGGCTCAGTTTTTTTTATTAAATTACTTCCAACTTATTTTATTCCTGTATCTTAAGGGTCATAATAATAATAATAATATACATTTTATTTCAGACCAAGTTTATACCTTATTTATAATACTGAACTGGTGGGGAGACAACAGTTATCACAGCTCAGTTAGTGTCATGATCCAGCCTAGAATTGAACCTGGGTCCTGTCTCTATTTCTGCTGCTGTTCCTCCCCAGCCTGTTGTATTACCACTTTGCCACCAGATGGCTTGAGCACAGACTAAGAATATTGGGTTTTCTGTTTGCTGCAACTTTGGTTCTCTGGCTCCACCTGCTTACCAGCTGAAACAAATCATTTAATCAGCAGCCTGCTATATCTGGGATGTTTGCTTGCAGTTCTGGGCCTTGACATTGAGTGTTATACTCTGAAAGACCCTCTGGTCCTGTTTCCTGAGTAAAATACAGATTTGTTGGATTTCCTGGTGCCTGATTTCTGCTTCATTTTGTGACTACTCATCTGGATATTCCATTGGCACTGTGTTTTTTTCTGGACTGATTTCCTGGCAATTGACCTTGGCTAGGTCTCTGTTATTTCCTAAGGACTGCTTCACAGCATATCTGTATTCCTGCCTGTTACTACAGAGTTACCAGTCTACAGCCTATGCAAGTATCCTGTTTGTTATTACAAGGGTCTCAATTCCTGCCTATTACTACAGAGTTCCAGTCTACAGCATATGCAAGTATCCTGCCTGTTATTACAAAGATCTGCATTCCTGCCTATTACAGAGTTCCAGTCTACAACATATGCAAGTATCCAGCCTCTTGTTACAAAGATCTGCATTCCTGCCTGATATTACAGAATTCCAGTCTACAGCATATGCAAGTATCCTGCCTGTTATTTACAAAGATCTGCATTCCTGCCTGTTATTACAGAGTTCCAGTCTACAGCATATGCAAGTGCCTGCCTGTTATTACAAGGATCTGCGTACCTGCCTGTTATTACAAGGATCTGCATTCCTGCCTGTTATTACAGAGTTCCAGTCTACAGCATATGCAAGTATCCTGCCTGTTATTACAAAGATCTGCATTCATGCCTATTATTACAGAGTTCCAGTCTACAGCATTTGCAAGTATCCTGCCTGTTATTACAAAGATCTGAATTCCTGCCTGATACTACAGAGTTCCAGTCTACAGCCTATAGACTTTGCCTTATCTAATTTGCATATCTCTGCATTTCTAATTATCCTATCAATAAAACCATCACCTTTATTTCCTAAAACCTTGTACCTGTTTAATTATGCCAAAAAGGAAAGACTCACACAGACAAAACAAAACTTTAACCCCAGAACCTGACACCTCTGCACAACAGCTCCCAACTCTGAACCTGCTGTCTTGCAGAGTATGACAGTTAGATACCGAACTGTGTCGACTTCGGTATTTTATATTAATAATTAAGTGATCTATATAGTTCTTGTCAGGGTACCAGGAATCAGACTGAGATGAGAAGTGCAAAAATAATAAAAAGTCCACAAGTCAAATAACAAGCCAGAAATCAAAACCAGAGCTGGTAGTCAGATGAGCCGAGTCAGGAGCCAAAGCGAATAGTCAGACGGGCCGAATCAGGAGCCAAAGCGAGTAGTCAGACGGGGCGGAATCAGGAACAAGGAGAACAGCAGAGTCAGGAACAAGCCAGGGATCAGGAACCAGGAGGGACGTCAGACAGCCATGTAATACACAGGAGCTCTCACAAACAGGTCTGAGACAACGCAAGGGCAAAGCATACTGAACAGAGGCCCTTTAAATAATAAGTGATGACATCACAATTCTGAGATTGCATCCTGTCTCACTCGGATGATGTACACCAGTCTGGCCATAAAAGGAAGTGCAGGAAATGAGCAGCATCACACAGTATGCACCAGAGTCAGCAAGAGAGGTGAGTAAAATGGCTGCCAGCAGCACATGGCAAACAAAGTAGGGAAAAAACCCTAACAGTACCCTCCCCTCAATGACCCCTCCCCCGCGGGAGGACAAAAGGCTTATTGGTGAAATGGGCATGGAAGGCATGGAGGAGGGTGGGAGCATGAACATCAGAGAATGGAATCCATGAACACTCCTCCAGACCGTAGCCCCTCCAGTGAACCAAATACTGTACGCGGCCCCTGAACATACGAGAGTCAATAATGCTGCTGACCTCATACTCCTCATGGTTGTCAACAAAGATAGGATGGGGATGAGGCAACACAGTGGTAAACCGATTACAAACCAATGGTTTCAAGAGGGAGACATGAAAAACATTGGACATGCGCATTGTAGGAGGAAGGTCAAGAGCGTAGGCCACAGGATTGACCCGTCGGAGTATACGAAAAGGACCAACAAAACAGGGAGCCAGTTTATTGGAAGGCACACAAAGGTTCAAGTTGTGGGAGGACAGCCAAACTCTCTCACCAACCTGGTAGGAAGGTGCGGGCAGACGCCTACGATCAGCCTGGAACTTTTGGCGCAGAACGATGAAGGCAATCCTGAATCTGCACCCACGTGGAACGGAGTTGCCGGAGATGCTCCTCCAAAGCTGGAATACCCTGAGACATGAATGAATCGGGCAACAAGGATGGTTGAAACCCATAATTTGCCATGAATGGGGATAACTTGGAGGAAGCATTAATAAAACTATTACGAGCAAACTCTGCCCAAGGTAACAGTTCAGACCAATTATTGTGGTGATCTGAGACATAGCAATGGAGGAACTGTTCCAGAGCTTGATTAGACCGCAGCCCCATAATGTCAGGGTGACAGGAATCAGACTGAGACGAGAAGTGCAAAAATAATCACACCTTTATTAATAGCAAAAAATAATAAAAAGTCCACAAGTCAAATAACAAGCCAGGAATCAAGACCAGAGCTGGTAGTCAGACGAGCCGAGTCAGGAGCCAAAGCGAATAGTCAGACGAGTCGAAACGGGAGCCAAAGCGAGTTTGTGTATGTTTGCATTGAGGTGGCTGTGTTGGGAAGGTGGGAAGTAATTTTGGCTTGGAAAATGAATGTAGTCAGGCTAATGTGATAAGGGTTAAAGCACTAGGGTGAGAAAGTGGAGGAAGGGGGTCAATACAGTGCAATAGGGAGGTCAATGTGTAGAACATTTGTGCAATAGGCATTCACTGTGGCTGCATAGCTATACACAGCTTAAAACAATAGAAATATACTAAAAACATAACATTTTCAATTCTTGGTTTACTTCCAGCATATTCTAGAAACTAGATTTTGCTGGGGAATGATGAACAGTCCAGTGGCGTATCAAATGTTAATCCTGATTTAAGCACTAGAAAATCTGCTGCTCCCACACCAAAATTTCAGCTCATATTTGCATAATATATTTCTCATGATTCCAAGAAAAGATAAAGAGGTCATGCATCACTTATTAGACAACCAGAGATCACTGATTTTTAATATTATGAATACATTTGGAGAGCATAGGAGTAGGAAGGTAATGTGTCATAGCAGCAATCTATAAAGCAAAATAGGACACTCTAATAGTGTCTCTGTCATTTAAAAATGAAAATTCTCAGTACCAAACAAACTCACATGAGTGAAGCACCCCAACATGATTTTGAAACTTTTCAATTTACTTCTATTAAGAAATTGCATACAGTCTTTTTATATGCACACTTTCCGAGGCATCAGCTACTTAGCTCACAGAATATATGTTGTAGGAGGCTGACAAATTTATATAAATTTAGATATTTGTCAGAAAAAAAATCTACAGCTCATTTTAAATTCAGAGTAAGTGCCATTGCATTGTCTTTTTTTACCTGATGAAACAGCCCTTAAGAGGCTTTGTTTTTAATAAAAAACCTTTTTAATTGTTATCACTTTTGCATGTTGTTCATTGGGGCATGTTAAGTGCCTGTTTTATGCTGTTCCTGAATTTCTTGTTTTACCTGGATATCAGTCATCTGGAGGATTGCAAAGTTCCAGTCTGCGCCTATTACACCTGGAGGTGCTATAACGACGTGAGTGTTCCCCTTTATACATTCTCTTGCTGTACAAACTGCACTTGGCCATGTGTTGTGCTGTGTCTTTTATTTAGAATAGTGTGTACAAGAAGAGCCATCCTTTGGGATCTGAACCTGATGATCTTTGGATCCTGCATGACCGGAGGCCAGTCAGCCATATGGTGTAATACCGAATGTGACTGTAAACTTAGCTACTATTATATCTGATGTTTATGGCCGTGCTAGCCCATTTGGCACCCTTGTGTTCTTTTTTTTTAGATTTTTTATTTGTTTATTTAAATTGCTTTAAACACTAATATTGAAGCACAAAATTCCTAAATCTCGCTGCCCTAGGCACAGGACAAGACGACCTAGGTCACTGGTTTTCAAACCTGCCCGTGAGTCTCTCTGACAGGCCAGATTTTCAGGGTTACCTTGTGTGAGAGCAGAGTAAAATAAGCACGTTTACTAATCAGCTGATTATTTCACCTCTGCTCTAGTTCTAGATAACCACAAATTCTGCCCTATTAGGGAGAACTGAGGACAAGCTTGAAAATTCAGTGACCTAGGTTAAAATACATCCCTGGAACATGCCGTATAATTTAATTAGTATGTAATGATTTACTATTTTTAGTTAAATGTAAGATTAGTATGCTTAATAACTAAGCAAAACAAAAACACAGAAATAAGTTTCCTCCTCACTGACTTTTTTTTTACACTAAGTCTGAGGCAGACAATTCAGATTTCATTTGCATATAGTTTCTTGTGACTTTCTATTTTTAAACCATTTTAGTAACGAGTCATTAACCTTAAGTTTATATTTGTTTAAGCATATCATTCAATAGAAAACGTTCTACATTTCATTCCATGTACAACTAACACTTTAACAACTAAAGATATAGACCAGAATATATCTTCTCAACTTTATTTCTTTGTATATCAATTTGTATTCAGTAGTAGGAAATGCATCTGTAAATAAAAGATAGGACTTTTGATATTTAATCTGTAGCTTATAAAATGAAATGCAATGATTGTGACATTTACAGTATCTTTCAAAAATACACTTTGTCTTCTGTTTAAAAATAACTTGATAAATGTTACACATGCACTGCTATAATATCATCTGCTTTTAGGGGGAAAGAAAGTTATTTACAATAACAAATACAGAGTAAATCACATAAGCTTTTAAATTGTGATATAAATATTTATGGTTTAAAAGATGAAATGGCTTCCAACAGCTAAGCATTTCATTGGCAGCTAACATTATTTCATTGATTTGTTTTTACAACTTGTAGCTGATTCCCAGTCAGAACAAATGGATAGTAGTCACCTGCTGTACAAGGAAACTGAAGATCTGCCATTCAAGCACTAGTTTGCGCTGTTGTGTTGACCTTAACAAATGCATGCACACTGACATTCACATAAAATCCATGCTCTCTGAGATTTTACACTTTTTGCCAACTTTTTATTAGCTGCTAAAATATGTGTGGCAGAAAGACTGACACATAAAAAAATAACTTGCAGTCTGAGCAGAAAAGTACAAATGCTGATCTTGAAAAACTGTTTTTTATAAAGTGTAGATTTGTCATCTAAATATTTATCTAAGGGGAAGCTGGATCAGTTCAGTGTATAATGTTATCCATCTGAAAATAACATTAACTATGTATGTTTTAAATGAAAACTAATACGATATATGTATTGGGTACTTGTAAAGCGTGGCTAATCACCCGTAAGGGTCTCAAGGCGCTGCTCATTTTTTCGACCTCGGAAGGATGAAAGGCTGAGTGGACCTCGCCGGGGATCGAACGTGCAACCTTCGGGTTGCTACAGAACTCAGCCACAGAGTATTATCATTCTGAGCTATCTGTCCTGTATTTGTATCGGACCACTATATTTATAGAGACCTATTTATCAAAGTCTGGCGGACCTGATCCGACAGTGCGGATCAGGTCCGCCAGACCTCGCTGAATGCGGAGAGCAATACGCTCTCCGTATTCAGCATTGCACCAGCAGCTCACAAGAGCTGCTGGTGCAACGCCGCCCCCTGCTGACTCGCAGCCAATCGGCCGCCAGCAGGGAGCTGTCAATCAACCCAATCGTATTCGATCGGGTTGAATTGTGGCGATTCCTGTCCGCCTGCTCAAAGCAAGCGGACAGGGTTATGGAGCAGCGGTCTTTAGACCACTGCTTCATAACTGCTGTTTCTGGCGAGTCTGAAGACTCGCCAGAAACACCGGCCATCAAGCTCCATTCGGAGCTTGATAGATAGGCCCCTTAGTGTTTAGTACATGATCATGGGGTATAAAATGTATTACAATTAGACAAGACACAGTATATTTATAAAAGAGGAAGCTCTATCCTGTTCCAAAAAGTTAGCATTTTAGAAGACATCTATTTAGATAGATATAGATAGGTCTATAGATTGATAGACTCTGTTAAAAAATTATTTGTTTGTTGGTTTATTACGCCATGCCCAGCATCTTTTCTGCTGTCCTGCATTTACTGCTGCTCCTCTACTGCTCTGGGTTCCTGTCTGTCCATTTTTACTGCTGCCCAGCTGCTTCTATAATGCTCTGAAAATGTTCCCACAAGTGGACAAGAAGTGGGCAGTACAGGGCAATACAAGAGATGTAGGACATGGTGGTATATAAAGTATATTTTCACAAGTTAGAGCAGGAACAACATGGGGGCACAAGTGCAAGCAGGCAATCTCAGCACTCATGTGCTGCACAGGAGCTGTGGCACATTGAATATTTATATATAGAATATATTTAGAATAAAGAATATATTTTCATAAGCTGGAACAGCACCACAAGAGGGCAGGAGGGACACCACGTCACAGCCAAGTCTTGGTCTCTCACATTGGGTCAGTGGCTGTTACCCACTTTAGTGTCCAACCAATCTGTCACCAAACCTTAATTTGGAAAATTCAGTTTTGGAAGATTCAATTTTGAAAAGACAATCTGCTCAGCTAAACACAGGGAGAGTAGTGGCCTCTGCAGATTCAGGATGTTGCTGGTCATAGAGAAAACTCTCTTGCATTAGATGCTGGTAAGGGGACACGTAAGCAGATATTGGAGAACAAGAGAAAGGTCACTCCCCTCATCCCAGTAAATTAAGGGATCACAACATAGGGGCATAGGAGGCTGTGAAAAATAAGCTTTTATGATTTTAGAGGAAATGCTGCATGATTATACTTATATACAGCTTGGTGTTCCCCCTTCCAATATTAAGGTTGGGCACAATAAACCAAACTAGGTGCAACTTACAATCTATAGACAAAATATATGCTTTAAGGATATATACACACTTTTAAGGATAGAGGAATAGAGATTTAAAGGATTATAAAACTCTATGAAATATCGCATAAACAAATTATATTTATGTATTTACCTAAATTATAGGAATTAAAAAGCCCTACACGTTTATAAAAATGAAGTTTGATTGTCTTTTAAAACGTTTCATTTTATTTTCATTCTGACGTCCCGTAAGACTACCCATGGAAAAGGGCTGTTTAAATTTAAATCTGTACGTTTATTCAATTTACTTCCTCATGAATAATCTAATCGTCAATGAGCATTCTATACGGCATGCAAAGTACTCACAGAAAATGAACGCATGTGCACCGGACTTACATCCTGAATCTCTAATAATAAATGTTTTTTTATCTATTGCAGCCGCCATAGGACTCAGAGTCCCGTCACAAGGAGTACTCGCACATTTTAAGACACTTTAATTTCAGAGCTTCATATACCTTTAATCTCCAGCAGCATAAACATTTTTTTTCACAGTAAGAGCAATCAAATTGTGGAACTCCTTACCTGATAGTTAGCGAAGGCCAATACCTTAGATTAATTAAAAAATGGCTTTGATGAATGTTGCACTATAAATAGAATTCAGGGATATTACTGCTTATGTTAAATCTGAAATCAAACACAAGGAAAGAGGCGCCGTATGTGTGAATCTGAAACAGCCAACATCACATATAAAACATGTGCAGGGTACTCACAATCTGGAAAGGCACTCTGGTGTGCCTATAGGAGCGGGCTGGTATTCACAGCACACCAGCTGGCTGATCTGGCAATCCCTGGTATCCAAGGTAGAAGATTCTGTGTCTAGACTGATGGTGTATGATGTGTCCAGCAATATGGAAGCGGGAGCTAGGTGCAAAACAAAGGCACACCACTGTGTGAATCTGCAAGTGTATACTGGTAAATTTGCAATCTGTGCAGGGTACTCACATACTGTGGCGGCACTCAGTTGTGCCAATAGAGGCAGGCTGGCTTTCTCAGCAACTCTAGACACAGAATCTTCTACCTTGGATACCAGGGATTGCCAGATCAGCCAGCTGGTGTGCTGTGAATACCAGCCCGCTCCTATAGGCACACCAGAGTGCCTTTCCAGATTGTGAGTACCCTGCACATGTTTTATATGTGATGTTGGCTGTTTCAGATTCACACATACGGCGCCTCTTTCCTTGTGTTTGATTTTAGATTTATTAACCTTTGGAGGGTGAAGATCGAGTGCTGCCTTCATAGAAGACAGATACCTGTACCATATTGGACTTCCTTGGACTTACTGTCTTTTGTTTTCCACCTTTGATCCAGGACTGTGGTATATAGTAGTGTGCTCACACACACCAGTATTGTATCTATGCCATACCAGTAATCTGCCGATTAATGGTCTGAAATATTTATATATTACCACGTAGGCACACATATATATTGTATACTATTCATACTAGCGCCCCCTATTGGGTTATACCCTTTGTTTTTTATGTTAAATCTGACTGCTTTCTAATTATTTTAATAAAAGTTCAATTGGCAGCTTCTTTATTGTAAATCAGGTATGATCAGTATAAGTTGAACTAGACGAACTTCTATCTTCTATGATACTGAATAAGACAGGGCTGTGTCTTGCAGAGCTGATGGAACTAGCAGTTGGCATAGGAAGGGGAAGGGTGATGTATAAACTGTCATTTGGGGTGGAGTAGAAGAGTTGGTGCTGGGTACACTGGCAGTTGGAACAGGAGTTTCAGAGGTGGCACTAGGTGCACTGGCGGTTGGAGAAGGAGTGGCATAAGTATTGTTGAATGTATTGGCAGTTTGGGGCAAGAATAAAAATACATCACAGCTCTGCAAGCACTATAGTGTCAGTTACGGAATTTCTGGACAGAACATTTTTTTTTATTTTAAGAGAACAAATACTAGTTATAGGCTCAGCCACCCTGCCCCCAGCTCTGGAACTGTTCTGGTTATGTTGAGGGACGCCTGTGCTAAATGGTAGATAGGTTCTACAGAGCTTGTGCTGGGGGTTATTGTGAGTGTAGGACATAGAAGCACTAAAGCCAGTGCATGCAACTAAAGTGAAGTTTATCTATGACAATAAAAAAGCACAAATAAAAAGACTTGCAAAATAAGCCTCATCACTCCTTTAGTCACAAGGTCCATATCCCAAGTCTGTAGGCTCCCAGCTGAACAAGCCACTCAGCTAGTCATTCAAAAAGGTCATGATCAAACCACCAGGCAAATATGACGGTTTGGACCAAAATCCTTTCCTTGTCCTTATTGCGTTTCATTTGCCTACCGGGCAAACTTACAGAAGGAGAAAGGGATACTCTATCTAAGCTTTATATATATGACATTGCACGCTGTGCCTATACATCTACACGGAGCTGCATAAAGGATTGGACTGCTTTAATATCTACTCATATAAGCAGATCTGCGAATATCCTTTGGTGCTCCATACTTGTTCATATGTTTATCAGAGCGATTTAGTCACTTGTGTTTCTAGCACTGCATGCTGGATGTAACACCTGTATGACTACAGCTCTATAGTGTTTTTCTGCTAAACGTGGAATTTCTTTCTCTTCTCCTACAAAGAAATACCTGTAGGGGCTTTTATCTTGCACTGTTAAAAACTAACTTTTTGTATATATATAAATAAACACCTGTTTTTATCTCTATCACCTGGTAGTTGTATATTTTAAACACCACACACTACCGTACTCCTATGCCCTAGTCCCCTTCTAAATATAGGCTGCAGAGTTCCAGGAACACTCTGCAGACTTCAAGGAGGAACTGGAGACCTGAGGACCTATAGGAGGACGATACGGGACAAGAGTATATAAACAGAAGCACCTATTACATACCTCATAAGTTGAGGTTGAACCAGGTGAGAGCGGATTTTTTCCAACTGTTAAAGTATAAGTTATTTATCTAAACGTACTACACGAAGTGTGCCTCTGGGCGCTTGTTTTGTCTCACACTCTTCTATATATATATATATATATATATATATATATATATATATATATATATATATATATATATATTGTATATACACACATAAATAAAAAATAATGATACATACACTGAGACTGTGTGTCCTTGTGCATTAAGTTACAAATATTTACCACAGAGTGGGAAGAAAGCCCTACACAACTTTTCAGTGACATTAATTAATATTTTAATCAAGCATTGTGAATCGAAAACACAAAGTTTGATATCCATATACTAAAATGGATATACAGTCATGTCATATTAGGTACAAGGAGGAGAGTCTTAAACGTGTATTCCCAACTAAGAAAACCCCAAGAATTTCTTCTGACATCTAGGTTTGAACAAGTAATATTCCAATGTATATTCACAAGTCTGATCCTAATCGAATGACGTGATAGTGTCAGGGCAGAAAGGGACAGGGAATCCCACACAGCATTAACCGCTTCAGTGCCCCAATGGCCAACAAGCCAGGGCATGGGCACAAAATAAAAATATAAAGTAAACAGAGGGCAGATAAATTGCAGCCTTGTGCGTATACATCTGATTATTACTTGTGCAGACCTAGATGCCAGAAGAAATTCTTGGGGCTTTCTTAGTCTGCAATACATGTCTAAGACTCTCCACTCTGTACCTAATGATATGACTGTGTATCCATTTTAGTACCTTATATGGTTATCTTGTCACATTTACTAAATCAGAGTTAAAGGTACAGTCTACTCCAAAAGTTTTTTTTTGTTTTTTTAAATTTCTTTTTATTAGCAAGGGTGATCGAGAAGTTACACTTTTAGTTTACATTTAGCCATACAATGTCAGTTAGTATGTCATTGAGCATGATTACATCATCAGGCACCTATTAACTAACAGTGGAGTTCCAGCTAGAGTAAATTCTGTTCAGTCACATGACTTTGGCAAACAGCAGTAATCAATACCCAGATATCTCTAGGAGTTTTAAATGCACATGTTCTCGACACCCTATTATTTTATTGTTAATAAACTAAACACAAACAATAACTATCCATGTGCGACATGGGAACAATTTGTAAGTGTCTGTGGCCTGCTCACTAAGAACCTAATTGCCTCAAAAAAAATTATAATAATAATAGGGATGGAACAGTGCGCAAATATAGCACGGTTCTACCTCCGACTCTCACCCCTCCTCCCCACCCCATCTTCACCATCACACCTTATACCAATAACTGCGTCAGTAGTATCTCACAGCCTTCTCTATCCCCCCCATCCACTTCAGTCTCATATAGTCTCAGCCAGTCGCCTCTCAGCGATGCGGTTAGTAGAAATTCTGTCTGAGCGAAGGGGCCTAGAACTTGTTTTAGTATTGCTCGGTCTTGTTTAATTAAGAAGGGTTCCCATTTATTTAGAAATGGTTGTAGTCTGCGCTCAACATCTAGTTTAACATCAAATTTTTCAGTAAATAACAGTCTGTACACCCCCCTCTTGAACTGCGAAATGGTCGGTATTCTGTTACTAGTCCAGAGACGTAAAATGCAGTTTCTAGCCACAAGCATAAATAAAGTTAATAATTTGTGAAGTCTTCTCGGCTGACCCTCCCATTCAAAGAGACAAATCTGCTTAATATTGAGTGAGACGGTGGCTCCCAATGCCCTCTCAAGCCAAAACTGCATTCTGAACCAAAACTGCCTGATTAATGGACAACTGAAGAAATAGTGAGGAACATCCGGGGCCCCCGCCCCACACTTCCCACATTTATTTGGTTGCTGAGGGTTCAATTTAGATAGTCTTTTGGGTGTTATATAGTCAAAGTGTATCATTCGTGTCTGTGCTTCACAGAGTGTCATGCTTAGAGTCGCTTTCTTGGCGAGTTCTAGGCTCTTTTGTAGTGTTGTGTAAGGTATATCATCCACCCCCCTCCGTGACCATTTGTCCAGTAATTGTGACTGCGTCTTAGAATTTGACCTGTGTAAAAGGATCCTATAGATCAAGAAGAAGATCCCAGCCAGGAAGGCTGTTTGAGTGATGGCAAAAGGAGGTGTACTCCAAAAATTAGGGTCATTTCGTCTAAGTGTGTCTATATAGTGGCGTGCCTGTAAGTATGCATAAAATTGATTGTTCAGAAGGGAGAATTTAGCACTGAGGCTCTGGAATGTTTTAGTTGTGCGCGTAAGAGGGTCCAGGAGATCCCCTACCACTTTAATACCCTTCTCCCTCCACTGTATGAAGGGCAAGGTTTCTGAGCCCGCCGGGAAGTCAAGGTTTCCAACCAAGGGTAATAGTCTAGAGGAGGGATGAGCCAAGCCCATCATTCTGTGAGCCCTATGCCATGCAACCAAGGGACCCTTGTAGAGGATGGAAGCTTTTAGATGCAAGGGAAAGTCTCCAGGTCAAAGGTAGGGAGCATATGTCACCCCAATCGGGGCCAGAACCGCACTCTCCAGCTCCACATCCCCAAAGTGTGAGGTATCCAGCTGCCAGTCTAGTACAATTCTAATCAGCGCAGCCCAGTTATAGAGTTTAAAGTCTGGGAGGCCTAAGCCACCTTCCCTATATGGCTGATGTAAAAAGGAAGTGGCAATGCAAGGTTTACTTCCTCGCCTAAGAAATCCTCTCACTGGAAAAGGAAGCATGAGCATAGGATAAAGTAGTCGTGGTAATGTGACCATTTTAAGAAGGCTCACCCGACCCATGAGGGATAGTGGCAGCGATCTCCAGGTCTGTAGTTGATCACAGATGGTTGCACATTGTCTGGCAATGTTTAGGTCATATAATCGGTGTGGATTCCTGACTAAAAGAATCCCTAGGTAGGTAAGTTTAGTGTCCACCACAGTGAAAGGATATTTAGTGTAGTCATCCGAGTGCTTGTTCAACCACAAGATCTCTGATTTAGTTTCATTGATCTTGTACCCAGAGAAAGCCCCAAAGCACTGTATAGCTTGCAAGATTCTGGGGATATGCTTGGAGGGGTTCTCAACAAACAGAAGCATGTCGTCGACGTAGAGCGATATTTGTTGGGATTTACCGTGTACCGCGATACCCGGAAAGGTCTGTCGTAGTTTTGAGGCAAGAGCTTCCAAAGCCAAGTCGAAAAGAAGGGGGGTAAGCGGACAACCCTGTCTTGTGCCACGTTGTAGATGAATGTCCGGTGAAAAGATACCGTTAATTAATATGCGGGCTATGGGATGGGAGTAAATGTTTTGTATAATTTGCAGAAAGGGGCCCGTGATACAAATCGCTTCAATGTATCAAAGAGGTGGTCCCATTCCACTCGGTCGAATTCCTTATCCGTGTCTAGAGACAGCAGGAAGGCCTCCGAAAGATCAGTTCTATGGGTGTCTCTACCCCTCCTGCAACAGAAATCTATAGCCTGTAGGACCCGTCTAAGGTTGACCACTGAGGACCTCTTGTGTACAAAGCCTGTCTGGTCTGCGTGAAGAAGCAGTGGCAGAAGGACCTTCAGCCGCCCCGCTAAAATAGCCATGAAGATCTTATAATCGGCATTAAAGAGCAAAATCGGCTTATAATACTCTGGTCTACTGGGGTCCTTCCCTAGTTACTGGATACGTGTGATATACGCAGCCGAGAAGGAGGTAGAAGGTGCAGACCCGTCTCGAAAATAGTTATTATACAGAGGTAAAAGAGCCCTGGTAGCTTGTTGCTGTAAAATGCGATAAAATTCTATGGGAAGACCATCTGGTCCAGACGCCTTACCCAAGGCCATACTGTTGAGTGTGCGATTCAACTCCTCCATGTCAATTGGGGCGTTTAAGGCGTCTAATTGGTCTTGTGTCACCTGCGGTAGGTTAATTGAGGCCCAAAAGGATGCTCTTGCCTCCTCATCTCCAAGAGCCTGCCTAGAATACAGTGATGTATAGTATTCCGCAAATCTCTTGGCAATATCTTCCGGAGAGGTGTAATAACGATCTCCACTTTTTATAGAGGCAATATCCTTTCTTGCCCTGGTGCCTCTAACCAGGTTCGCAAGAAGCCTCCCCGATCGATTCCCGAACCTATAACATTTTGAGTCCCTTTTTATCAGGCCTGCTCAAAAGTTTTATTTTTTTAAAAGATAGATAATCCCTTTATTACCCATTCCCCAGTTTTGCATAACCAAAACTGTTATATTAATATATTTTGTATCTCTGTTATTACCTTGTATCTAAGCCTCTGCAGATTGCCCCTTATTTCAGTTCTTTTCACAGACTTGCATTTTAGCCAATCAGTGCCCTCTCATAAGTAACTTCACAGGTGTGAGCACAATGTTATCTATGAACTGTCAAATGCATTGAGATAAGGGGCGACTTTCAAGGGCTTATAAATTAGCATATGAGCCTACCTAGGTTTAGCTTTCATCAAAGTATATCAAGAGAACAAAGTTTATTTGATTATAAAAGTGAATTGAAAAGTTGTTTAACATGACATGCCCTATCTGAATCATGAAAGTTTAATTTTGACTAGACTGACCCTTTAAAATTACTTGGCAAAGGACTACATTTTGCCCCTAAGACTGCCCTAAACAAATTTAACGTTTAATTTGCTTAAGAATAATCAGGAATACAAGGTGGGAAATTTATGAAGCGGAGGTTCTTCAAGTTTTAGAAATTCTGAGATAAGTTCTCTAACTAATAATCTCTCTACATATACTGATTATTACCTACAGCCAGTAGTCAAGAAGACTTGATCTTATTTAAGAGATACTATGAATGTCATAAGAAAACTAGAGGGCACAAAATGGGAACACGGGTACTTATAGTTAACATGCAAAGTAGCTGCACTATATACGTGTATCCCCCATGGCCTAGGACCAGGGGTCTGCAACCTTGGCTCTGCAGATTTTTTAAAAGTACATTTTCCATGGTGCTTAAGAGTCTTTAAGCTTCCTAAGCATCATGGGAAATGTAGTTCTAAAACATCAGGGGCGCGATCCGATATAGATCGCAGTTTGCGGCGCAAGCGAGGGAACCGGCGTCGCCCGCAGTTTCAGCTCGCAACTCGAGCTATCCCATATACGGCGCCGTCAGATGCTAACGTGCCGTAAGTCTGACAAACCAGCGATGTCCAGAAATCTGCGCAAGTACAAATTTCTGGCGTCGCCAGTGACTTGCGGCACGTTAGAATCTGCCGGCGCCTATAAAACCTGACTAAAGTCTAAAACACCCGCACTGTCTAACACGCCTCCCTAACATAGCCCGACAAGTCTAACACGCCTCCCTAACATAGCCCGACACGTCTAACACGCCTCCCTAACATAGCCCGACACGTCTAACCCTCTATCCGCTATCCCCCCTCACTATCCTAACAATAAAAAAGCTATTAACCCCTAAACCGCCGCTCCCGTACCCCGCCGCCAGCTATATTATATCTATAACCCCCTAAAGTGAGCCCCTAACACTGCCGCCATCTATATTAAAATTATTAACCCCTAATGTAAGCCCCTTACACCGCCGCCATCTCTATTAAAATGATTAACCCCTAATTTAATCTACCTACCCCGCCGCCAGCTATATTATCTATATTAACCCTAAGTATATTATAGTTAATATAGGTATTACATTATATATATTAACTATATTAACCCTAATTATATTAGGGTTAATATAGTTACTATAGTATTTATATTAACTATATTAACTCTATCTAACCCTAACTAAATTTATATTAAATTAATCTAATTCATTTATAAACTAAAATATTCCTATTTAAATCTAAATACTTACCTATAAAATAAACCCTAAGATAGCTACAATATAATTAATAATTACATTGTAGCTATGTTAGGGTTAATATTTATTTTACAGGTAAATTGTTAATTATTTTAACTAGGTATAATAGATATTAAATAGTTATTAACTATTTAATATCTACCTAGTTAAAATAATTACCCAATTACCTGTAAAATAAATCCTAACCTAAGTTACAAATACACCTACACTATCAATAAATTTAATAAACTACAAACATCTATCTAAAAATACAATTAAATTAACTAAACTAAATTACAAAAAAAAACAAACACTAAATTACAAAAAATAAAAAAATGATTACAAGATTTTTAAGCTAATTACACCTATTCTAAGCCCCCTAATAAAATAATAAACCCCCAAAATAAAAAAAATTCCCTGCCCTATTCTAAATTAAACAAATTTCAAAGCTCTTTACCTTACCGGCCCTTAAAAGGGCCTTTTGTGGGGCATGCCCCAAAGAATTCAGCTCTTTTGCATACAACAAATACAATCCCCCCCCCCATTACAACCCACCACCCACATACCCCTATTCTAAAACCACCCAAACCCCCCTTAAAAAAGCCTAACACTACCCCCCTGAAGATCTCCCTACCTTGTCTTCACCACACCGGGCCGAACTCCTGATCCGATCTGGGCGATGTCTTCCTCCAAGCGGCAAAGAAGAATTCTTCCTCCGGCGATGTCTTCCTCCAAGCGGCAAAGAAGAATTCTTCCTCCGGCGACGTCTTCCTCCAAGCGGCAGCAAAGTCTTCATTCTTCCGGCGGCATCTTCAATCTTCTTTCTTTGCTCTGCCACCGCGGAGCATCCATCCAGGCCGACGACTGAACGACGAATGAGGTACCTTTAAATGACGTCATCCAAGATGGCGTCCGCCGAATTCCGATTGGCTGATAGGATTCTATCAGCCAATCGGAATTAAGTTAAAAAAATCTGATTGGCTGATTGAATCAGCCAATCAGATTCAAGTTCAATCCGATTGGCTGATCCAATCAGCCAATCAGATTGAGCTTGCATTCTATTGGCTGATCGTCAGTCGTCGGCCTGGATGGATGCTCCGCGGCGGCGGAGCGAAGAAAGAAGATTGAAGATGCCGCCGGAAGAATGAAGACTTTGCTGCCGCTTGGAGGAAGACGTCGCCGGAGGAAGAATTCTTCTTTGCCGCTTGGAGGAAGACATCGCCGGAGGTTTGGGTGGTTTTAGAATAGGGGTATGTGGGTATGTGGGTGGTGGGTTGTAATGGGGGGGGGGGGGATTGTATTTGTTGTATGCAAAAAAACTATATTAACTATAATATACTTAGGGTTAATATAGATAACATAGCTGGCGGCGGGGTAGGTAGATTAAATTAGGGGTTAATAATTTTTATATAGGTGGCGGCGGTGTAAGGGGTCAGATTACGGGATAGATAAGGTAGATGACAGCGGTGTAAGGGGTTCTAATTAGGGGATAGATAAGGTAGATGGCGGCGGTTTTAGGGGCTCACAGTAGGGGGTTAGTTTATGTAGATGGCGGCGGGGTCCGGGAGCGGCGGTTTAGGGGTTAATAACTTTATTAGGGATTTCGGGGGGGGGGGATTGCGGTTGACAGGGAGATAGACATTGCGCATGCGTTAGGTGTTAGGTTTATTTTAGAAGATCGCGGTTGACAGGGAGATAGACATTGCGCATGCGTTAGGTGTTAGGTTTATTTTAGCAGCCAGTTTACTGAGTTACGGGGCTCCAATAGTCAGCGTAAGGCTTCTTACGGCTGCTTTTTGTGGCGAGGTGAAAATGGAGTAAGTTTTCTCCATTTTCGCCACGTAAGTCCTTACGCTGCATATTGGATACCAAACTGCGCTGGTTTGGTATACCTGCCTATAGCCCAAAAAACTACGGGCGACGGCAGAAATATACGCGCGTAACTTCTAGGTTACGCCGTATATGTGATACCAAATCAGCGTAAATATTGGCGTCGCCGGCTTTTGCGGGCGACGATTTATATCGGATCGACCCCCAGGAGAGTCAAGGATGCTGACCCCTGGTCTAGGAGTAGAAGCAATACAAGAAGCTTTTTCTAGATTTGATAGAATATAAATACACTTAATTATATACATTTTATTATAGAGTTTATTTTGAAACATAATTATTTTAATTTTGAAAAAGGTCATTTTTTTGCAAGTAAATTCCCCATAGTATGGATCATTTTGAAAGTAAATACATCTTGTACATATTATAATTATATAGAATGGGTTGGTAGAGGAAGCTATAAACTTTGTAAAATACTTGAATAATAATAAGTTGAATTTGAAACTCACTAAAAAGATTGCAATTGAGGATATTGAGTTTCGGACTTGATTTTAATTAAGAACAGAGAATATAAGGCTTCAATAAGGAGGCTGCAAATGCTGCTTTGGAGCTCCTTCGGCTGCAGACCGCTGCTTCTTAACCTACTACGCCAACTCTATCATTACATTTTTCAATCCCCTGGACTTCTCTAAACAGGGTGATTGACAGCCCCAGTTTGCAAACAGGAGATAGGTATTCCACAAGCAGCAGCTTGTGCAATAATAAATGAAGGCAGCATATTGCTGCCCACTAGCCATGATGCTGGGTGGACAGGGGCGGGAATGTCCCCCCTTGTTCATTTAGCCATTAATAAATGTAGGACATAGTGTCAATTAAGAAGTATCAAACATCCACTGCTCAGAAATGGCTTTCTACATGCCTATAGCAGCAATTTAAAGTCCTGGAAGTCTGATATACTTATTGGTCTATTAAAAGAGTAAGAGAAACTGCACATATGAGGAGAACTAAAGCAGGAAAGTGACCATTTTTTTAAATAGATTTATAAATAAAGAATATGAGTGGGTTATAATGGAGGAAGCTAAGTTTAAAGTATCACAGTTTTTTCGGAACTTAGTACTAAAACTCAAGCCAGTTTTATTACTTGTTACAATGAAGTTCATAATACCATTAAAAAGATCCTCAATAAACATTTGGGGATTTTTAAAGCTGACCCTAATATAGAAAACCATATAGGACAGAACCCACAAGTCATCTTTAGAAAGAATAAAGACCTTTGAAATTTACCAGTCCCTAATAGACTACGTCCAGTTAAAGTGATTGTAAACTTTTGCAAATCAAATGCCATATATTTAATCTACTTTAAATATAATACAGCATCTATCTACAGAAGTATAAATGGGAGCAAGATTATTGGTTAGTTACGGCTGATGTCTCCTCCCTATATACAAATATAAAAACTGAGAAAGGTGTTAATGCAGTTGATCATATACTAAGTCAGGATAAAATGGGAGAAACAAGAATGGGAATGTAATCTCCCTAGTACCCCGGTCCGGTGAGCACATGTGGCTATTAAAGCCTACTCATTCCTGTATGCTTACAGTCAGTGTTCTACAGATAACATAACATGTAATTGAACCAGGTTAATCAAAGTCCCTTTGAACCTGTGTATGAGAATGTTCAGCATATAATGTAATGCACTTGCTCTTATTTTGTGGGTGTTGAACTATGTTCCACCCTGAGCCTGAGCTGTGTTTCCCAGATGTATTCTGACACCTTCCCCGTGTAATGACTAGGATCCTCCCACCTCGAATCACAAATTGCAGACTGAAAAATTGAAAAAGGCTCATCTATTCAGTAGCATGTATCATGTCTTTTAATTACACCTTAGACAAAATATCCATGTTACTCACAGTTTACCCCTGTGAAGTGAGAAGAGGAAATCAGGAGACTGTTAGGCTGGTTTCAAATCCTCTTGTTACATATCCTATGTGATGGCAGTTCAGTAGGAACATAATCAAGTCTTGCTGCTTGGCTGCAACTAAATGCTTACAATAGCTTGTTGTGTCTCTCAAGCAGATCTCCTAATCCCACAGGATCCTCCTGGCAACAGACTGTGACCGTTCCCCTGCAGGACCCAACCACTTGTACGTGCTCACTCTGGCCCCAAATATTGCACAAAGACAGACAAAGTTAAGGAGCACCGAACAAGCAGCGGGTTGGAAATAAAATCTATTTATTTAATAATTATTGTTAAAAACGAGCGGGTTATACATAACCCAGATGAAACAAGGTAAAGGGATTAGAAAAAGTTGCAAGGCTGACATGTTTCGGCATAACGCCGTACTCTAAGCCCTAGATTACTAGGGCTTAGAGTACTAGATAATGTATTACAGCTGCATTCTAATAGGTACAGCACATATTCAGATTTGAAATTTTTACAAGATTTAATAGGTATCTTTTAATATTCCTGCCAGTTATTAATTAATTCTTATCTTTGTTTCTGTCAGCATGGCTACAGCAAACATAATTTTCTTTCTACCGCATTTGTAAAACCTTTTTACTAAAATTTTTTTAAATAGATTTCTTTTTTTTGCCATTGTGTTCCCCTTTAGTTTAGGGCGACAAGTATGTTCTTAAAATGCAAAATTTTCTTATAGGTTATTTGCGGTTTAGGAAGTTTTTTGCTTTTTTTAAACATTCCAGTGTTTATTATTATTTTCTCAATTTCCAATGATTCGCAATTATAAGTTGTTATAATATTATCATTGCATTGTGCATTCTAATAGGCTTCATTAAAGGAATTGTCTAGTCAAAATTAAACTTTCATGATTCATATAGATCAGGCAATTTTTAAGCAACTTTCTAATTTACTCTTATTATCATTTTTTCTTTATTCTCTTGGTATCTTTATTTGAATTTAAGCTTAGGAGACAGCCTATTTTTGGTACAGTATCTGGGTAGCTGTTGCTGATTGGTGGCTACATTTAGACACCAATAAGAAAGTGCTACCCAGGTGCTAAACCAAAATTGGGCTGGCTCCTAAGCTTACATTCTTGCTTTTTCAAATAAATGTACCAAGAGAGAGAAGAAAATGTGATAATAGGAGTAAATTAGAAAGGTGCTTAAAATTGTATGCTCTATCTGAATCATGAAAGTTTCATTTTGACTAGACTATTCCTTTAAATTCTATAGTGTAATTTCTGTTTCACGTTTTTTGCATGCTCATCAAAGTCCTCACTTTTGAACAGTTCCTTCTAATTCTCTGAAATTGTCCATAGTGTATGTTCTTGATCCACCCTGGTGTCCACTCTCTGCGTGCAAATGCCCTTTGGTGTCTGTTTATGTATAGTATTGTTTACATTTTATAATTTTCAAGCAACACTTTAACCCCTTAACGACCGAGGACGTGCAGGGTACGTCCTCAGAAAAAAGGCAGTTAATGCCTGAGAACGTACCCTGCACGTCCTCGGTGTGGAAAGCAGCTGGAAGCGATCCTGCTCGCTTCCAGCTGCTTTCCGGTTATTGCAGTGATGCCTCGATATGGAGGCATCCTGCAATAACCTTAAATGGCCATCCGGTGCAGAGAGAGCCACTCTGTGGCCCTCTCTGCACCGGACATCGGTGGCCGGTAACGTTGGTGGGTGGGAGCTGACTTGGGAGGCGGGTGGTTGGCCATCGATGGGCCGGGTAATGTAGAGGGGGGCGGGATCGGGGGCGGGGGCGATGGGGGCGTGCACAGGCGCGCGCGCACGTGCACGCCGGGCGGCGGGCGGGCGCGTGCACGGGGCGGGAGCGGGTGGGAACCGCTACACTACAGAAAAGACTGTGCTTTAAGTTTTCAGTGTAAAGCTTTTTATACATGTATAAAAATATATACATGTCAATAGATATTCAGAGATTCCTGAAAGATATTAGTGTTCTAATGTAACTAGCGCTAATCTTGAAAAAAAAATGGTTTGGAAATAGCAAAGTGCTACTTGTATTTATGGCCCTAGAACATGTAAACATTGGGTATTTCTAAACTCAGGACAAAATTTAGAAACTATTTAGCATGGGTGTTTTTTGGTGGTTGCAGATGTATAACAGATTTTGGGGGTCAAAGTTAGAAAAAGTGTGTTTTTTTCCATTTTTTTCTCATATTTTATAATTTTTTTTAAAGTAAATTATAAGATATGATGAAAATAATGGTATCTTTGGAAAGTCCAATTAATGGCGAGAAAAACGGTATATAATATATGTGGGTACAGTAAATGAGTAAGAGGAAAATTACAGCTAAACACAAACACCGCAAAAATGTAAAAATAGCCTTGGTCCCAAATGGACAGAAAATGGAAAAGTGCTGTGGTCATTAAGGGGTTAATATCTAGAAAATTAATTTCTGTTTTGCTCCACTGTTTTGTAAATGTCAAATTACAGTCATTTTGATTGATTTCTTCAACAAATGCATTAAACGAATTTTCATTACTCGTCCATATTATAAGAATATCATATGCAAATATTTTCCAGTTCATGGTGTTCATATTATAGGGGTTATTACTCAGAATTCTTTGTTGCTCAAAACTGCCCATATATAGGTTCTAGGGATGAGCGAATGTGTAAATTTTCTAATTTCGAATGTAGAACGAATGTTATTACCGAAATTCGAATTCTAAATCCGAATGTCGATAAGAACGAATATTCTTAAAAATTCGAAAATCAAATGTTATTTACAGTTTTCGAATGTCACTTTCGATTTCGAATGTTTATAATTATATTGAATGTCCACATTCGAAATTTCGAATTTAACATTCTATTTAACAAATACTATTCAGAAGTTCAATAGTTCATGTGGTAGGGCGGGAATCTAGTAAATTGATACATAATAGATACAAATATATCATTTCGAATGTTTCCATATAGAATATTGCATAATTCGAATATTACATTTAAAGAAAGCTATTACAAACATATAAATTCGAATTTTTCGAATTCGAATTTTTCGAATTCGAATATTGCATAACTCGAATATTACATTTAAAGAAAAAGCATTAGAAATACTATTACAATCTAAATTCCAATTTTTAGAATTCGAATACACGTATTGCATAATTTGAATATTACATTTAAAGAAAAAGCATTAGAAATACTATTACAATCTAAATTCGAATTTTTCGAATTTGAATATTGCATAATTCGAATATTACATTTAAAGAAAAAGCATTAGAAATACTATTACAATCTAAATTCAAATTTTTCAAATTCGAATACACGTATTGCATAATTTGAATATTACATTTAAAGAAAAAGCATTAGAAATACTATTACAATCTAAATTCGAATTTTTCGAAAAGAATATTTTCGAATGTAATCGTAAAATTCGAAACCGAACATTTGAAAATCGAATGTTAGAATGTTATGTAAACATTCGAAATTCGATTCGAACGAACGAATGTGTTAAAATTCGTGCCGTTTTTCGAATGTTGCGAAACATTCGCCCATCCCTAATAAGTTCATGAAGCTTGGTGTCCATATATAGGTTCATGAAGCCCTTTGCTGTACTGACATTTTTAAGGTATTTTGTGTTCTCAAACTCAAATGTTTTTTTTTGTTAATATAAATTGTATAGCCTCACTGATAAATTCAATCTGATTCATGTTCATTGTCTCAGTTTTGTCTAGAGTTTCTTTAAAGGGACACTAAACCTAAAAAAAGTATCTTAAACCAAAAGATCATTATAAAAGAAATGTAAATCTTTTAAAGTGCACCGATTTACTGCATTTCTGTATGCAAAATTCCTTGATTTCCAAACCCCCCCGGTGGGTCTCATTACCCCAGTCCTATCCGTTCCGTCTACCCAGGTAGGAATATGGCAGACTTTAGTGATATGTGCATGTGCGAGGCTTTAAACATCACTGACACTGTCTGGCTAGTGAGAGCAGAAGAGCCGATATCAGGAGATAATTATATGTGTAAATAGCTCATCCGATTGGAAGATGCCACTGCCGGTTGTACAAGGCATAATAGTGGGCGGTATGGGGTGGCGTAGTTTGAAGAAGATTTTTATGTGTTAAGAAGCAGCTTTTGGGATTAAAAGTAAGTGTGTATATTTATATATTTGTGTGATGAGCGGTATATTCAGAAAGGGGGCAAAAAAGTGATATTTTGTAGTCCTTAAACAGTTTTTATTCCTTTTTCATGAGGTATTGATGTATATAAGGCTTAAACATATAGAATTGTGAATGTAAAATCTTCTTGCCAATCCATTTAATTAATCATTGATAGTAGGTTTGGTGTGTCTCTGATGTATGAATTTAGTTTGGGCACTAAGGGTTGTAAGAAAAAGTCCACATACTTACTTATTTTACTGGTTATACTATTTATACCTGAAATGATGGGCCTACCCAGATGTTTTCTTGCGGAAGGTGGTAAAAAGCTGCTATTTTTGGGTGTTCTATATATAGAAATTTAAACTTCTCCCCTTTCAGAATATCAATAAATATTCAGAGACTGAATCTTTTTTTAGGGGTAGAAATGTATTTTCATCTGAAACTAATCTGAGGGCCTCTAACATGTAGTCCACTTTGTTTTGGATCACTATTGCCCCACCCTTGTCTGCTTGTCTGAATACTATATTTTTATTATCACTCCTGTTTTTTAGTTATGTTTTTGGTTTGGGGTTTGAATGTTGTACATAGTGTTTCTAAATAATTTAAAGGGCCACTAAACCCAAAATATGATTCAGATAGAACATACAAATTTAAACAACATTACAATTTGCTTCTATTATTTATTTTGTTTCATTTTTTAGATATCCTTAGTTGAAGAAAAAGCAATGCACATGGGTGAGCCAATTACACGAGGCTTCTATGTGCAGCAACCAATCAGCAGCTACTGAGCATATCTAGATATGCTTTTCAGCAAAGAATATCAAGAGAATAAAACAAATTAGATAATAGAAGTAAATTAGAAAGATGTTTAAAATTGCATTCTCTTTCTAAATCATGAGAGAAAAAATGTGGGTTTCATGTCCCTTTAATTCTAATTCTTCAAATAAGGTGATATGTTTATATTCCAGGATCATTAATGTTTCATTATCCCCTTTGGTAAGGGCTATTGGGTCTTGATTCTTTCTTGTCCCCCCTGCAATTATTCTATTGTTTTTTCCCCCTTTTTCTCATTTTGTTTTTTTTAAAAAAAAAAAATTATTTTGAGAGTTGTCTAATGCATTGGTTGGTGTCCAAAAAAGAAAAGGTTAAACATTCAAGTTTGAAATTTTCTCCTCTGCCAATTTTCTCTTCTTGTTATGTTTTTGTTTCCAACCTATGCATCTCCTTCCCCATATTCTATTCTTCTTTTCTGCAGTCTGAGATTAGGGGTGATTTAATCTTTGTGGTGATTTGTTTCTTAATCCTACTCCTAAAAAAATTGTGTTTTTTTTTGTTTGTTTTTACAGAGTGTACTCGCTTTGTCCCCTGTATATAGTGCTCCTTCTCTTATTTTAGTTTTGATCCCTGTTCCTTACCCATTAAGCTACGAATGTTTGGCTATTGTCATATCTATCGTCTCTTTGTGGCTAACTAATTATAAATTAATATTAGAGATGTGCATTCGTTTTCGTTAGCACGCTCTCCTTGCTCTCCAGAGCACATAAAGAGTTGTAACATATACAGTACATTCTGTTTAATCCAAACGAATGTCAATTTTTAACGAATAGTCAGTATTTCTTTCATTTTAAATTAAAGAATACCGAATAGTGCAACCACCAAATATTCGAGGAAACAAATTTCCCTAAATATTCTGAACGAACATTTCTTGGCTGCACATCTCATAATTAATATTACAGAAAAAAAGCACTGCAGCCTTCCTGCAATACCGAAATGTTTTAGCTAATAAAGCTTTGGTTACATGATGATCAGAGCAAAAATATCAGGATTTGCCAATGCACATTAAAAGGTACACATTCCTTTCTCAAACCATCATATAGTGTCATTAAATGGGGAAAACATTTATAAAAATAAATAAAAATTATAAGAATATTCAATGGATATTCAATTTAACAATAATCAGCAATGTTCATATACCTCACAGAATCTTCCATTTTTAATTTCAGTCACATTTAAAATGAAACAAAATTACTATGAGGACAGCTTTTTGAAGTTCCTCAATACATGATTGCTGAATATTATCACTACTGCAGACCATATGCTTTTGATTCAATAAAAACAGACAAGCTACATTTTACTTCAGTCCTTTTCCTAATCATTTTAATTTCAAACTTCATTTATCCTTTGAACTTTAATTATTCAAATTTACATACAGATTAAACTACTTTTTATCCTTATTTTGGAAAAAAAAACTATTGTCTCCACATGGACATATCTTTGTGAATAAATAGCTGTTTATGGAGAACTGGAACAAAGTGTTCAGCAAAGAGCTGACAAATGTAGATTTTTTGGAATGAACGCTAAAATAACACATTTTTGATACGTATAACGATGAACCAATATTCCTTAAACAAATTTGTTTAATTTATCTTCATTTCTATAGCAGCACATAGTTTGCAACCTTTTGTTGCATTACTGTGCTCAACTGTTATTTATCTTTGCACTTGCAGTAAGTCTGTAGTTTGACTATAAAACAAGTAGTTTAAAAAATCTTATTATTGTTCTCAAATGGTTTTAGACAAGAAAAAGTTAAAAGAACTTTAAAAAGTGAACTTGTCTGTGTTGACATTTCCTGTTACGATCTGTATTTTTACTGTCCCACATAGCTGCCTCTCTGCCCTGATAGATATACTCTGTAATTGATTACAATTCCAGGACAGCCTGGATTACTTTGGAAACAAACTAGCCTCTGCAGTAAGGGCAGCTGAAACTTACATTAACCCTTTAAGGACTGGGCATTTCAGACAAAATCTTCCCCAAAAGACCAGAGCATTTTTACATTGCATCACTACATTTAAACAAAAATAGAGCCTTTTTTATATTTATCTATCAAAACTTTATATTTTCTTTTAGTACACAAACCCAAAGTATTGATCTAGGCCCATTTTAGCATATTTCATGTCACCATTTCACCGCCAAATACGATCATATAAAATAAATAGTTAACTTTTTCACAATTTTAGGTTTCTCACTGAAATTATTTACAAACAACTTGTGCAATCATGGCACAAATTGGTTGTAAATCCTTCTCTGGGATCCCCTTTGTTCAGAAATAGCAGACTTATATGACTTTAACACTGCTTTTTGATAATTAGAAGGCTGCTAAAATACTAAAAAAAAAAAAGTACTAAAATAAAAGGCTTTTTTTAAAAAAAAAACAAAAACAAACATTTTATATATTTTCTGCAGTGTAGGATCCCTCCTTATCCCCCAACCTCCCTGATCCCTGCCCCCAAACAGCTCTATAACCTTCCCCCCCTCTACCTATTTGCTGCCATCTTAGGTACTGGTGAACTGCTTGTGCAATGCCGCCCCCTGCAGATTTGTGGCCAATCGGCCGCTAGCAGGCCAGATTGATGTCGCAGCCTCAGAGGCGGCGTACGAGTTAAGGAGCAGAGCTCTTAAGACCACTGCTTCTTAACTCCTGTTTCCGGTGAGCCTGAAGGCTCACACGAAAACAGGGATATTTGGCCCCATTCAGGCCATGATAAATCAGCCAATATGAGCCAGAGGAGGTTACAGATGATTGTCAAAACATTGCCTCTCCTCATTCCACACCATCTCCTTCTCTTCCTCAATATAATCCTTCTAGAGCCATGCCAAGTCCATGCAAGGCAGGAGCAGGACAGACGCCCCCTCTACCTCATGGCATGAAGGAGTTGGTTTAGAGCTCTGTGGGAAAATGTGGCAGATATGCGAATCACTAGGTGCAGACTATGCAGCAAAGATGTTAGCTGTGGTAAAGTGTTGGGACATATTACCAGCTCAGGCATGAACCAAGGGCTGGTAGAGGTTATGGGTCAACAACAGTATACCTTAGTACGTATATTGTCAGCCCTCCAAAAAATGCTGGCACAATGGGTTGAAGATAACATTGGGGTAATGTGCCCCCTGGGCAGAGAAGAATAGAAGATATTCAGACAGGTAGCTATTGCAAGCCTGGGTAAGGTAGTACCACTCTTTACTTACCTGATCCACAAACTTGATAGCTTTATTGATGCCCATAATGATATATCCTTTTAAATGCCCTATGCTGAGGTACCCTCTTTGATAAAGAAGCTGAAGGAGGAGTTTAAAACTCACTTGCGTAAATTGCTTGACAACAGCTTGCAGTAAATGCTGGCTGCCCTGAGTGACCTATGGGGAAGGGTATGCTAGCTCACTTACTAAAGGTCTTCTATTTTGGAGGGAGAAGCAAAAGGGTGCAAGAGCTTAAAAGAAAATGGGGTATTTTGAGAGAGGGACAAGAGATGGGCATGAGGAAACTCCTTGCAGCAGCTTTATTCATACTAATCTAATGTTGCTCATCCTCACAGACATGGTGAAACCTGACAATAGCAGCAGTATTTTGGGCCAAGGCCCTTTGCTCATTGGTTGGAACCACCTATACCTCTACAAGCAGGAGTAGCACTTTGGAGATGGTGAAAGTCTTCTTTGCTGAATTTCAATTACCTCCTACTTCTGATTCATTACTATACTGAGATCAGAAGACTACTGTCTGGCATGCCCTCTCTAAAGTTGCCCAGGAGCTGCTTTCATGTTCACCTAACAGCATCCAAAGTCAGAAAGTTTTCTCTATCACTGGCAACATCCTTAACCCTCAATGGTTACAGCTCTCTCTAAACCTTGTTGAGCAGATTACCTTCTTAAAATTCAATGTGCCCCAACTGGGATACCTGCATTACATTTCCAGTCAAAGTGAATTCCGGACTCGCAGCAGTTGTGGCACTACAACATTATAATATAAGCGTTACTAAGGTTTTATTCAATGCTTGCGTTCAATTTTCTTTTCAACTGGGTCAGCATAGGAGATGGAGTTGAGGTCTGTTTAGCAGTGGCATATTGTACCTGACACTGGGGTATCTTGTTGATGGCCAGAAAAGCCATGGGACATCACAATGCCCTTCACATTCCACCTCTATTTCCTCTGCACTGCTGGTCAGATTTTAAAAAGCACATAATGCAAGCTGAGCGTAAAACAAACAAAAATACAACACAACATGTTCTCAAGTTTTTGTAGCACTTTTGGAAGAGATAGTTACTTTTAGTTTTTTGAAAACTCTCAAGGCACCAACTATACAGCATGAACGTTGGCCAACGATAAGTATAATTATGCTGAACTTTATCTCATGAACTTTATGATTCATCATTATTTGTAGTTTTGATTGCGAGCATTTCTCCTCAGTATTTTATGTTCTAATTATATTTCCTTTTCATCACTTTTTTGTTTCAATATACCATTGCATGGTAATAGGGAGTATTAACCTGTTATTTATGGTCAACCTAATATTAGTTTTGTTCACTGTGCACAGTAGATAGTTTTAAGAAATTGTAAACTATCAGTTATTAAGTAAAACATATTGGACTAAGAGTGCTGGTGTGAGATATCTTTATTTCCTTGTTTATATATATTCTTAGCATTTAACATATCTCAGCACCGATATTACCATATATCTAAAGTCCTAAAGTTTAAATAGACCTGAGCAAAGTATCTTTTTGATTAAAAAATACAACACAACATGTTCTCAAGTTTTTGTAGCACTTTTGGAAGAGATAGTTACTTTTAGTTTTTTGAAAACTCTCAAGGCACCAACAGCTGTGGCTGCAATACCTTAAAACAAAGATACTGTCTCTTGTCTTGTGCATTATGCATGACTGCACCCAACTATCCAATTGGGTCAAATTCTTCATTTTTTATTAGAATGAATTTGTTGTATAATCCTACTATTACTATTGTCTGGTCTGAGGCCATGCCTGCACCATTATTAGGCTTGACCTCATCATCATCATTTTTTATCTGGTTGTCCCCTGTCATGCTATGTATTATTCACAATGACAGTGCTTATCATTACATTAAAATAAATTAAATATTATTGATTAAACATAAAATATGCTTCTCTTCAGACATGCAAAAAAAAAAAAAAAAAGAGGGGACAGAGTTCTTTTTTTTTTTTTTTTCTTTTAAGGAATTGCAGCCACAGACAGGTTATGTTTGTAGTTGCTGTGTAGCAGCTTGTAAGACAGAAAAATATCTTCTTTTCTCTGAAACAGCATCTTTTTTTCAGGAGTCTGGTCTGAGGCCACGCCTATGCCATCATAAGCTAGGCCTCACAGTAATTTTTTCTTATCTTTTTTTCTGCTACAGGGGACTTTGGGGCTTAGTTTTGGTAGGGAGGGGCAGTTCATTGCTTTTTCCAATTCCATTTCCAGTATCCCACAAAGCATAAATAATAATGATGACTACATGAAGATTCTCTAGAACAATCTATAAATTGTCAGTGAGCAATTGGTCGTGAGGTAAAACCAGTATCCAAGGTATCCGAGTTATTTACTGACAACACCCTAACTAAGTTATTTTCCACCATGTGTTGGAAAGGATAAATGGGGCAATACATTTTAAAATTTAATTGCAGACATTTGTATTTCAAGCATCCTACATATTTCCAATATAATATGGAAATGAATATAAATCTGTATTTTTAGTATACTTGTACATGTAGGAGTAATTAAGCTGGAGTATATTGTATCGGCTAATTTAGTTATTGATATGCAAGGTTTCTTCAAATAGCCAAACAGGTGTTATGCAGTCATTGATAAAATGCAGATCGCAAGAAAAGTGTCTGACGGTTTCTTGATACGTATGTCTATACAGTTCTAGTTTGTGCTGGCATTTGTACCTATGCTGAAGAAGATTTAATAAAAGTAGTGCATTTTATAAATCAAGTGGTTTTGAGCAGGCTCTAAATACTATACTATTTGTGTGGATTCAGGCAGCTAATTCCTTCCACTTATATAACAAATTAACAATTCAAATAGCCCAAAAAGACTTCAGACAGCTAATTTCCTGCCACGTGTATAACCATACAGATAGCCCAATTAGACTATTATTATAAGCAACAGTAAAGTTAGCAACAACAAAAAAATCAGATTTTTTATTTTGAGTTTCATATAATACAAATAATACATTTATACAAAAGGGCACCCAAAAAAAGTGTAATGTAACAGGGCATTAGTTCATGTGTTTCATATAGATAACATTGTGCTTATGCACATGAAGTTATTTAAGGGTCAGCACTAATTGCCTGAAATACAAGTCTGTCAAAAGATCTGAGATAAGGAGGCAGTCAGCAGAAGCTTAGATACAAGGTAATTACAGAGGTAAAAAGTCTATTTCTATAACAGTGTTGGTTATGCATAACTGGGGAATGGTAAATAAAGAGATTATCTTTCTTTTAAAACAATAACTTGTTTGGTGTTTATTATTCCTTTATTTTGTTGCCATGTTTTATCTCATTTACTTTTACTAACAATACTGCTTACTTGACATTGGTCATAAATTTCAATGTGATATTAATTACCATGCAAAAAAATGTATTTTACCTCTTCATCTCTCAGTAACAAAAACAAAAAATAAAAAAAAGCTTATTGTATCACAGACAATGTATTTATTAGGAATAAATGTGGCTGAACATTTTTAAGCTCACATTTTCTTTCTTTGAGCACAGCTTTTATAATTTTCAATTCTTTTTTAATAAATATTATCTTAATAAAGACCATAATTACATTCTATATATCCTAGTATAGCTTCACACATATTAATAAATTCCTGAATAACAGAATCTATTATTGTTAATAAAAAAACAAAACAGAAAACCTTAAAGGAATATTATTTTAGTAAATTTTCTACCTGTCTGTATGTCTGTCTGTCTATCAGAGATGTTCATACATTTTGTTACGAGTGCAAATTTATAATGAAAAAGTGAATATTTGTTTCGTTTTTACAAAGCAAATATCCAAATGAACGCACTTAATTTAAATAAAACAAAAAACTACTAATGAAATTCAGCAGTATTAATATGTTTTCTTTAAATTACCTTTAAGGGGTTAAATACTTACCTCTAGTGCTTTGGGGAGCCACGCTAACCCTGTCCACTTTTTCACAAAGCCCTGAATGCAATATGAGGAGGATTAGCGAGGTGGCTCCCATGGCCTGCGCTATCGAAGAAGTTAAGTATAAAGCTATAGGTCAGCTTTTTTCAAATGTGGCTTTGGAACATTTACATTCATTTAAAGAAAACAAATGTAACTGTTCTACAGATATTCAGTATTCATTTAGTTTTAAATACTGAATAGTGTATCAGAAGAATATTTTGCCAATTAGGTATATTGTGTATACTGAATAGTGTATCAGAAGAATATTTGGCAAAACAAATTTCCCCAAATATTCATTCAGAAAGATTCAGATAAACCCTATCTATCTATCTATCTATCTATCTATCTATCTATCTATCTATCTATCTATCTATCATCTATCTATCTATCAATCTATCTATCATCATTCCAACAAGATTTTAAGGTGCACTAATCTGCATGCAATGAAAGTACAATGTTTCAAGTGCATCAATGTTTTATGTACTTTCAAACTTAGAAATAAAGATTGAATTACCTTAATATTGTATATCTTAGTGTAGTGAAATGACAAAGGCTAGATACCTTCAAATACATTATGAGATTTAACAGAGCTAAGGATGAAAGCATTTTTCATTAACAAAAGGGGGTACCTTTCTTTTATAAAAATATGGATCTGAAATTAAGTTCACTATTATCCTTTTTTTAAATATAGATATTTAGTACATTTGTTAAATTGTTTGGAATTTTCTAAACTCTATAGTTTATTTTTTGTCTAATCAAAGTCAATCAAAATACATAAGCTGATTGTTTATGTTCTGAAGATCCATTTTCACAATGCAATTTGATGCTTATTTATGTATTGTTGTATATTTAGGGCTTGAGTTATCAAGCTACGGCAGACAGGGGCATACATATGCACCCCTTCCGCCGCAACTCGCATCTGGCGGACTGAATTCCACTGGCGGAATTCAGCATTGCACAAGAACACTGTTTTGCACTCTTGTGCAACACCGCCCCCTGCCCGCGCACTGCCAATCATGCGCAGGCAGGAGCTGTCAATCGGACGAGACTGGGGAGATTGAGATTTTCCACCTAAGAGCTGGAGAAGAGTTAGGGAAGCAGCGGTCTGATGACCGCTGCTTGAAAAATATGGATTGCAGGTTCTCTTGTGAGAACCGGCAGTCCTAGGCAGGTGAAGTCTTTGATAAATCGACCCCTTAAAGTCCATTTTTTCTGTTACTATAGTTCTGAAATTTCTCACCAATAATTATAGATATGGTATGCACGGTTACAATTTCTACATGAAACATGCATAAGAAGTAATGTAATGCCGTCATTTTTTGTAACATTTTAACACAAAAACAAATATATAATTATGAGCAAACATACTTACTGGTAGGAAAAAAAAGTTGTTTTGTACAAGCCATTGTTTTCCCTCTGATGAACTTGTGTTTGACCCGTTGGCAGTTGGAATGGCAGAAATTACATTATCATCCAAGAAAAACTGGAAAAAGTAAACACCATAATTACAAAATTTCGATTAAACATATTTAATTTTATATGTTAGAAATGTATCCAAACCCATTTGTTTTATGTATTTTTTTTTCAGCTTAAACAATTAGTATTATTTTAAGGTTACAATCATTATATTTCAAAGTCAAAAGTAATTTTATATATTTGATTTAATACACATTCCTTTATTTATCTTGAACATTTTGTCATTGATGACTGAGAATTTAACAAATAATATAGCCAGATAGTATTTATTAAATTATAGGTTTTTCAAAATTTGTAATAAAATATGAACTGTTTGTGGATTATATCTGCCAACATCTGCAATAGATATATTTTATATTTGTATATTTTACAATGGTAAAGTCTACCAAAAACATGACGTGTTCACATTTGTTAAAATGACATTACTGTCTTAATTCACCAGTTTTTTTTTTTTTTCAGTTTGTTTCTCTTTGTTTTTTTTTTTTGTTTTTCAACTAAAGTATTCATGAGTAGCAGTCAGTTAACTAGCTTTAATAAAACTCACTGCTATTACAACATTTTTCCCACCATACCTCATTTTATAGACAAGCAACATTCATAAAGATAAGGGGTTTTACCTCAAAACAGCTGGGAATTATGAACATAGTTCTGTAGCTCAATTCATCCTCTTACATGGAACATTCATTTTTTTTTTTTTTTTTCTGCATTTCACTCTAACCTGTGAGAATACCCTTAACCCTGGGGGAACATATTCTGTGTCTCTACAGCACTGCTCAAGTATTACAGGTAAAGCTTTTTTACCATTTAAATTTATGAAAGGGTGGAGTATTTCATGAATCCTATAAAAAGGAGAGGAACTCATAAAATCAGTGTATGGGATAGTGAAATAAATAGATCTAAATACTTTTGTGACTTTTTATGTTTAATTTTAGCGTTTATAAAATGTTTAATAAATTCTGAAATCATGATTAAATTGTCAAAATTCAGTAACCAGACATTTATGATTACTTTTTCCATCTTTGATTAATTAATAATGAGGAAAAGCTTCAAACTGACATGGAGCCCCCCTCAAAATGTATTTTAAATAATAAGGGAAAACAACTACACCCAGCCCAACAACAAGCAAGATGATATTGTGGAAAACTCATCATTTAGGTTGATGAAAGTGCTGACAAATGACGATGTTGGTGGTGTGTTGAACCCCAATCCCTATTATTTCCAATGGGAGACACATTACCACTAACTGGCACTTTACGGGTCCACCCCTTTTATTCAAATATACGACAGACTGACGGAATATGAGCCTGGCAAACCCAAGCAGGCAGTTTCTCTTTGGTCTGTCAATGTTTTGAATATTGGGTCCTATTTCATAGGATGTTGCTCCCTGACCAAACAAAATAAAGAATGCACTAGTGCCTTCTGCACATACTTTCCGCAGTTTGTAGTGAATTAGTGTGTCACTGTTGAGTTATTTATGTACAAAGAATTGTTTAAATGGGGTATACCCCAAAATTTAACAAAGTAAACATTTTTAGATACTCTACCTGCTATTTCAAAATGGGTACCTTGGTTTGACATACTGCTTTCCTAAATCCCTTCTGAAAATTAAATTATGAAAAAGCTCTGAAATTTGCTGTTAACATTTTTGTTCTTGATGAATAGTGACAGATGCAATGTACTTGTCCTTGCATAAAAAGTGTGAAAACCACAATAAAAATAGAATATCTGTGGGACAGTCATTTCCATGTACTTATAAAAGCAACAAAACTGCTTGTAAGTGAGCATGGCTGATTTAATCTGGTTAGATTATGTTTCCTCATCTGGACAGACGTTTATTCATGCATGCATCCCAATCAATTTTCGTTTAATTTGAGCTCAAATGTGCTATAATTGCCAAGGATAATTGCAAACACCTTTACTGATAAAATAATATAGAGACTAATATGATTCTTTAACAGTATTAATTCAATACGCAGAATATGAAAGATTGCGGAACAGTATAAATCATACACGCTCCCACTTTCACTTTGTATGCAAACTAAATATACACAATTAATTAGATTAAAGGATGTCATATCATTAAACAGATCTAAAAGTGGAGCTGCACTTATGAAAAAGGCAATACATTTATAATATGAAGGTTTGGCAGGAACTATGAAAATTTTGGTCTGTAAACTACATTAACATCTACAAATAATTTGTTTGCTTGATAGGTTTGGATGATAAATGTGCTTTGCATGAGCCAGTATCCTATTAGTCAGCCGAGCACTTTAGAATTTATTGTAGAAGAAACAATTTTACACAAGAGAACACTGCATATGTGCCATAAAATGCATTGCAAATCAAATGAATGTCTAGAAGCTGCTGATAAATCATATGGAAAGGAGTAAAGCAATCAATAAAAATAACAACAGCATATTGAATGATTCAGATGATAAATATACCATGGGAATAAAAATTCCTAGAGGTAGTAGACACATTTTGCCGTTGTGCGTTTTTTTAGCCATTTTGGGAGTTTTCAACTTGATGATACCTTCTTTTTTTCCCAAGATAAATCCCTTTCACATTGTTTATTTTCCTATTATAAATATTACATTTATTTCCTAATTTTCTTTTCTTCTGGAATAAGTTCCCGACAATATAAAGTAAATAGAATGATTTGCTTAAAGGGACATCAGAGTCAAAATTAAACCTTAATGGATTGGATAGAGCATGACATTTTAAACAATGTTCCAATTTACTTCTATATATCAATTTTGCTTAGATCTATCAGTATCCATTGTAAAGAGTAGGAGAACTCAGTATACCCATGTTTTAGGCATCTGCAAACTTTCACCTAGATTACGAGTCTTGCGTTAGCCTTAAAAAGCAGCATTGAGGGGTCCCAACTGTGCTTTTTAATGCCCGCTGGTATTACGAGTCTGACAGGTACAGGTGTACCACTCACTTTTTTTCCGCAATTTTAGCATGCGGCAAATCCCCTTACGTCAATTGCGTATCCTATCTTTTCTATGGGATTTTCCTAACGCCGGTATTACGAGGTACACCCTCTCCTGTCAAGACTCCTACCGCATTTAAAAGTCAATAGTTAAGAGTTTTATGGGCTAACGCCGTAACATAAATCTCTTAACTAAAGTGCTAAAAAGTACACTATCACCCATAAACTACCTATTAACCCCTAAACTGAGCCCCCCCCCCACATCGCAAATACTATAATAAAATGATTTAACCCCTAATCTGCCGACCGGACATCGCCGCCACTTTAATAAATGTATTAACCCCTAAACCGCCGCACTCCCGCCTCACAAACACTAGTTAAATTTTATTAACGCCTAATCTTTCGTCCCTAACATCGCTGCCACCTACCTACATTTATTAAAACCTAATCTGCCGCCCCCAACTTCGCCGCCGCTATACTAAATTTATTAACCCCTAAACCTAAGTCTAACCCTAACCCCCCTCTAACTTAAATATAATTTAAATAAAACGAAATAAAATTACTACAATTAAATAAATTAATCCTATTTAAAACTAAATACTTACCTATAAAATAAACCCTAAGCTAGCTACAATATAACTAATAATTACATTGTAGCCATCTTAGGGTTTACTTTTATTTTACAGGCAAATTTGTATTTATTTTAACTAGGTACAATAGTTATTAAATAGTTATTAACTATTTAATAACTACCTAGCTAAAATAAATACAAATTTACCTGTAAAATAAACCCTAACCTAAGTTACAATTACACCTAACACTACACTATAATTAAATTAATTACCTAAACTAACTACAATTAAATATAATTAAATTAAATAAAGTACGAAAAACAACAAACACTAAATTACAGAAAATAAAAAAATAATTACACCTAATCTAATCCCCCTAATAAATTAAAAAAGCCCCCCCAAAATAATAAAATTCCCTACCTTATACTAAATTACAAATAGCCCTTAAAAGGGCCTTTTGCAGGGCATTGCCCCAAAGTAATCAGCTCTTTTACCTGTAAAAAAATACAGTACCCCCCCGCCAACATTAAAACCCACCACCCATACACCCAACCCTACTCTAAAACCAACCCAATCCCCCCTTAAAAAAACCTAACACTAACCCCCTGAAGATCACCCTACCTTGAGCCGTCTTCACCCAGCCGGGCACAAGTGGTCCTCCAGAGGGGCAGAAGTCTTCATCCTATCTGGCCAGAAGAGGACATCCAGAGGGGCAGAAGTCTTCATCCAGGCGGCATCTTCTATCATCTTCCATCCGGAGCAGAGCGGGTCCGTCTTGAAGACATCCGACGTGGAGCATCCTCTTCCATCCGACGGCGATTGAAGAATGAAGGTTCCTTTAAGTGACGTCATCCAAGATGGCGTCCCTTGAATTCCGATTGGCTGATATAATCCTATCAGCCAATCGGAATTAAGGTAGGAAAAATCCTATTGGCTGATGCAATCAGCCAATAGAATTGAGCTTGCATTCTATTGGCTGATTGGAACAGCCAATAGAATGCGAGGTCAATCCTATTGGCTGATTGGATCATTGCATTGCATCAGCAAATAGGATTTTTCCTACCTTAATTCTGATTGGCTAATATGATTCTATCAGCCAATCGGAATTCAAGGGATGCCATCTTGGATGACGTCACTTAAAGGAACCTTCATTCTTCAGTCACCGTCGGATGGAAGAGGATGCTCCGCGTCGGATGTCTTCAAGATGGACCCGCTCCGCTCCAGATGGAAGAAGATAGAAGATGCCGCCTGGATGAAGACTTCTGCCCCTCTGGATGTCCTCTTCTGGCTGTATAGGATGAAGACTTCTGCCCCACTGGAGGACCACTTGTGCCGGCTGGGTGAAGACGGCTCAAGGTAGGGTGATCTTCAGGGGGTTAGTGTTAGATTTTTTTAAAGGGGGGATTGGGTGGGTTTTAGAGTAGGGTTGGGTGTGTGGGTGGTGGGTTTTAATGTTGGGGGGGTATTGTATTTTTTTTACAGGTAAAATAGCAGATTACTTTGGGGCAATGACCCGCAAAAGGCTCTTTTAAGGGCTATATGTAATTTAGTATAGGGTAGGGAATTTTATTATTTTGGGGGGCTTTTTTAATTTATTAGGGGGATTAGATTAGGTGTAATTAGTTTAAAAAATTGTAATAATTTTTTTATTTTCTGTAATTTAGTGTATAATGTTTTTTGTACTTTAGTTTATTTAATTGTAGTCAGTTTAGGTAATTAATTTAATTATAGTGTAGTGTTAGGTGTAATTGTAACTTAGGTTAGGATTTATTTTACAGGTAAACTTGTATTTATTTTAGCTAGGTAGCTATTAAATAGTTAATAACTATTTAATAACTATTGTACCTAGTTAAAATAAATACAAAGTTGCCTGTAAAATAAAAATAAACCCTGAGATAGCTACAATGTCACTATTAGTTATATTGTAGCTAGCTTAGGGTTTATTTTATAGGTAAGTATTTAGTTTTAAATAGGAATAATGTAGTTAATAATAGTAATTTTATTTAGATTATTTTAAATTATATTTAAATTAGGGGGGTTAGGGTTAGACTTAGGTTTAGGGGTTAATATCTTTATTATAGTGGTGGCGACGTTGGGGGCGGCAGATTAGGGGTTAATAATTGTAGTTAGGCTGTGGCGACGTTGGGGGCGGCAGATTAGGGGTTAATAACTATAATGTAGGTGTCGGCGATGTTAGGGGCAGCAGATTAGGGGTTCATAGGTATAATGTAGGTGGCGGCGGTGTCCAGAGCGGCAGATTAGGAGTTAATATAATGCAGGTGTCGGGGATGTCTGGGGCGGCAGATTAGGGGTTAATAAGTGTAAGATTAGGGGTGTTTAGATTCGGGGTTCATGTTAGGGTGTTAGGTGTAAACATAAAATGTATTTCCCCATAGGAAACAATGGGGCTGCGTTAGGAGCTGAACGCTGCTTTTTTGCAGGTGTTAGTTTTTTTTCAGCCATCTCAGCCTCATTGTTTCCTATGGGGAAATCGTGCACAAGCACGTTGAGCCAGCTTACCGCTACCATAAGCAACGCTGGTATTGAGGTGAGATGTGGAGCAAAATTTTGCTCAACGCTCACTTTTCTGAGGCTAACGCCGGCTTGCAAAAACCTCGTAATACCAGCGTTGTCTTAAGTGAGCGGTGAGAAAAAAAGGCTCATTAGCACTACCGACAAAAACTCGTAATCTAGCCGAGTGATTGTAACACTGTTTATAGCAGTGCTACACATAGTTGCAAACACTGCTGCCATAGAATGCTTAAAAACTCGTGAACACTCCTAAGATCTTATCAGATTACGTGGGTTTACTCTTCAACAAAGGATACCAAGAAAACAAAGCAAATTTGATCATAGAAGTAAACAGGTACATTTTTTTAATTGCATGCTCTATTTGCATCATTAGAGTTTAATTTTGACTTTTGTTATTTGTGGTCACGTCTGTGTATTTCAAAGCTGATAAGGCTCTCTGTTTTCTTCCTCTTTTCTTTTTTTATGTAGTAGTCTATTTTATTAAAGGGCATTTAAATAATAAATTGTGAATGTTCTATAAAATAATTTGTCAAGAAACTTCATAAAGATTTAGCGCCTCCACGAATTCCTTTTGAACCTATTACCCTTCAACATGAGATTTTCAGTGAAAATGAGAATATTGACCTCAATAAAGCTGAAATCCTGTTCTAGGTATGGAATTGAAACTGAAATGATATGGCACTGGGTTTTAACCTTAATACAACAGAGATGTAAGTTACTAAGGGTCTTCTAGAGGCTGAAGCATTGTGTACCTTTCAAAAATTGGTCCATTTGCTGAAAATTATTTATTATCGTTTACTATCATTTATTTGTATAGTGCGGGCAATGTTCCATAGCACTGGGTACAGAGATAGGGGTATACAATGACAAGGGTTTGCAAAAAGATACAAAATATTAAAAAAACAACAGACTATACAGATCTAGTACAGGAGGACGAGGGCCCTGCTTCTAAGAGCTTACAGTCTGCAGGTTGAGAGAGCAGAGACATAAGGTTTGGGGTAGCTTGTCACTTGGATTGTAGCAACAGCAGTGAGTCAAGGTCCTTTAATATTTATTTTGGTTATGATGAAAAGCAGGGAAGAGATGGTTAGTCTCTCTGAATAGTTGGGTTTTCAAAGAGTGGCTGAAGCTATACAAGGTCTGATGGAGTGTGGTAGAGAGTTTCAGAGGACAGGAGCAGCGTGTGAGAAGTCTTGGAGGCGAGAGAGGGACGTAGAGATAATAGGAGTAGAGAGACGTAGGTCAGATGTTGATTGAAGAGGATGTGTTGGGGAGTAAGTTGGATATAAGAAAGGAAATATAGTTATGAGTGAGATTGAGTGTTTTATATATTAGGGTTAATACTTTGAATTGTATTCTAAAGTGTAGGGGTATCCAGTAGAGATTGGCACAGTGGAGCAGCTGATGTCGATTGACCACTTAGGTGGAGATTGGAAGGGCAGTGTTTGGGACAGCCATTTAGAAGTAGATTGCAGTAGTCAATTCAGGACAAAATCAGGGAATTAATTATTATTTTTGTAGTCTCTTGAGTAAGAAAGGGTCGAAATCTGGCAATATTGCATAGGTGTGCCCAGCAGGATTTGGTGATCACTTGTATATGTGGAGTTAATGTGAGTTCAAATTCAAGTGTGACCCCAAGACAGCGGACATAGTGTGATGTTTTGAAAATAGAGTCTCCAGTTATCAAATAAAGTAGTTCAGTTTTAGACAGATTGACTTGGAGATAGTGTGAGGACATTCAATAAGAAATTGCTAAAAGACCATTGGTAATCATCAGCACATAAGTGGTACTGGAAGTCAAAAGAGGAGGGAGGAGTTATAGAGTGAAAAAAGCAAGGGACCCAAGACAGAGCCTTGCGGTACTTTAATTGAGAGAGGAAGATGATATATGGTTAAATAAGAATGCAAACAAGCGATTTCAGAGATATGAGACAAACCAGGAGAGGGCTGCATCTCGGATGCCAAATGAATGTAGGATTTGTAAGAGGAGAGTATGGTCAACTGTGTTGAAAGCAGCAGATAGATCTAGAAGAATTAGTAAGGAATAGTGTCCATTTGCTTAGCTGATAGCAGATCATTTGTTACTTTAGTAAAAACGGTTTCTATTGATTGCGAATGTAGGTGGATAGGTTTCCAAGTTGGGAACCTTGTCCCTCTGCTTATAGATACATGGGGCCATTGTTTTTAAATTAATATTAACTAATATATCATCCCTGACTGTCTATAATCTATCTATCTATCTATCTATCTATCTATCTATCTATCTATCTATCTGCTCTTTAAGGAGATGTAGCATTCAATATGATCTATGAATAACATTTTTCAAGGCTTTACAAGAAAAATCTGTATCCATTTTTACCACGCAAGACCCTAAACAACTTGCCTCATTTTCCCAGCATTTTCATGGAAACAGCTTTTTAGAACATTCAACTTCAAAGTGAACTTAAACATAGTTTAATATTGTCTTCTAAAGTAGGTCTTTTATCATTACTGTAAGCTGTAATTGTATAATATTCCTATTAAATCCTAATAGAAGCAGCTAGCAGTTCACAGGTTGTAGGAAATGCTTTTAGTTTATTATCAAAAATCTTCCTAAGTGCATGTGGCACAGTCCAAACCTTTAAAACATCTTAATCAAATAGAAGAACGTTAGATTAATAATGCAAAATTAATCATCATATTAAGAAAGGGAATTCAGTCCTCTTACAAATTTGTTAGGAAAGAATTAAAATCTAAAATCCAATATTAATTCAAATATATGTCAGACTGCTACACAATGCAAAGGCCTATGATAACGAAGTGCAAATACTAAGATAAACATACATAAATAACATTAAAAAAATATAGAAGGCAGCACCTAATAATAATACACATACAGTGCAGCACATGTACTAAAACCACACATCACATGGTCCCCAATAAATGTCCGCCACCATATTACAAGGAATAATCCTCCATGAGCAGACTAGGTATAACAGTCTTCTACTCGGCATCTACCACTGTCAGACTAATCTCAAATATAGCACAATACATAAACAGCAGAGGATGCCCTGTCCTCTCCAACATGCCACAGCCCACACTTGCCAGCACTGAGAACATGTTTACGTTTATAAGGGCCAATTGACACTCAGAGCTCACCTACTGCATAGGAACAGTTCGCTGTCTAAAAGCTTGGGGACCCACTGTATGTCTTCTCTCACCGACGCACGGTTCACCCCTTTCAAAGTCATCCAGAGCTTCCTCTTGGATTTTGATAATTTGCTAATAAATTTGTAACTTTGAATTAGAATGCTGAATTCCCTTTCTTTATATGATGCTGAACTCTATATTTACTCCTTCTTTTTTACAATCCATGGTGTTGCCTCTAAGCTATAAACTAAGGTTTTTTAGTGAATATCAACCACTGTTTCAATTCACCCACTTAAGTTTTCTTTTTTTTTTTAAATTCATATTTAAAGAAGAATTTCTCTTGGATAAAAAAATAGAGATTAAAACAAAAAAAGTCATTTTTGTTATAGAAACATAGATTTCAATGGCATTTAAGAACCATAAGACAGACAAGTCTGCCCTAATTTCAAATAAAGTATAAGCTTAGTTTGTAGAATAACCTTATGCTTATCCCATGTATTCTTAAAGTCCCCACGCCATGTCTAATGAAAGTTTATTCCATGAATCAATTATAATTTATTTAAATAAGTACTTCTACAGATTGCTGTTGAACCTGCTAACCTTCAACATTAGATTGTCAATGAAGATGAGGATGTTAATCTTAATTAAGCTGGACTAAAATCCTGATCCGGATAAGGAATGGGATATGAAATGGCACCAGGATTAAACTTTGATACTATAGAGAGGTAAATCACTAAGGGTATTCTAACAGATGAAATATTGTGTGCCATCAAGACTTTAATGAGGAGCAGAATAATTAGCAGGTCTAGTGTGAGTTCGAATTTGTCCATATGAATCAGTGTCTGAGGGTAAATGTGCCATTTTGTGATTCTTATTTTGGAAGTGTGAAATTGTCACTTTATAACTGACATGATAATGAATGATTACATCTGATCTCAGTATGTGTTAATAATATATTGAGGATTGAAGGAAGCTAACTCTACTTTGGTCTCTAAGCCTCTATATTTCTAGAACTTAACAACTCCTCTAAAATAGTTCCCTAATATTCTAGTGTCATTCAATACTCAATTTTGGTTGCAATGCACTCTAGGTATAAGTTAAATATGTTTCTTCTATCAAATATAAATACCTTAGTGTTGTTCAGCCATTGCAATGTTTACTTTAAAGTTATTATTAATTTTTAATTACAGCCTATGCTGAAATTTATTTCCTTCCTTAATTATATACTTCAGAGCAGAACTGAGACTGACTCAGGATATGTACTTTGCATTTTTAAATTATATTTGGATAACATTATAATGTGCTAGTTAATATAACTGACATATTCTAACTATTATATTCATTCTAAGATTACTTGCATGTGTTTTTGGCAGCATATTAATAATAATTCATAACTATTCTTGAATGTGAATTGATTGAATATAGAGCATTGTTTATTCTGCAACATTAATAGCATTCAGGAAATATAGTGAGCAGTAAAGTGGCAGAAATAGCTACTAAAAATTCTACCTAAAGTTAAAAAAAGAAAACATTATACTGTTGAAAAAAGTTATCTGTGCAAAATCCTTTCAACATAAAATTTGTCTTTTACTGCTTGCCTATAATGGGCATTAAAATAATTATAAAAACAATCTCCATAAAAAGGTTTAATCGTGGATAGGTGAAAAAGTGCAATGCAATTTTATAAAAAAAAATTTCATCAAATTTAAATGTGTGTTTTTTCTTGAGCTCCGTGGTAATACATTATTTAGAATTCAGGACCCAGGCATGGAAACTCTCTTAAAAGAAAGAATTATGATGTATATAAAGACAAATCATTTAAAGGACCAAAAACTATGGTCTTACTTCAGTGAGATCATGTCAGACTTAGGGCTCCATGTAATAAGCAGTCAGTGAGCTGCCCGCAAATATTTTCACGTCAAAACTCGCACATGGATATGTACAAAGCTGTCAACTATGTTCAAACCCACATTTTAAAACTTGCGAGAGTACTTTTCCCCCAAACTTCGCTACCACTCAATTTTTATATGTAAATAGACAGATTTGTTACTTCTCCTTGTGACGCAAATCCCGTCTAGAAGACAGAATACTGAAGAAAATGTCGCTAATCGATTAGTCAGAAGAAGGAGAGTTTGTGTCCCCCATGTATTCCTTCCACGGGTTGGTTTGCATGGCCTTTCAGACCGAGAGATTGTACAAACATTTCGGCTTGATCGTGAATCCATATTACACTTGTATCGAGAGATAAAAGATTATTTGGAGCCGATGACAGCACGTTCACAGGCTATTCCTGGACTATTGAAACTATTAGCTGCATTGCATTTTATGGCAACAGGCTCTTTTCAGTTGGTTTCTAGCGTCATTATTGGAATAAGTCAATCAGCATTTTCACGTCAAAAAGTGAGGATTCTTGGATTTTGAAGTCTGGGTATCAGATCCAGATGAAGCCATATCAAATTTGTAAATAAATATTACAAAAATAACGCACAGAATGAACTGATCCAAAAATTTTGAACAATAATAAAGTTCTTTAGAAAAGTTGCTCTTTTATAGTAGCCAAATTCAGTTCTCGCGACTACTATGACGTTTCTGACACCTTGCATGTCACGTGTTAATAATTGGTCATACAATTCTACTGACATTTAAGTACATCAGATTAGTCGCGGCGAGCAAGGCATCACATTTATCAATAATCCGCTACTGCTCGTGGCGGGCTAGACGTGTCTATTTCTGGGTGTTTTTTTATTACATAGTGACAGTGGACACCATTTCGCCCACAGCGAGTAAGAGCGAGTTTATCCATGTCTACAATGTCGGATTAATTGACGGCTTAGTACATGGTGCCCTAAGCCTAATTTACTTTTTTGATTATGTAACTAAAGTTTTAAATCAGGATGAAGCAACCAGATGTAGCATATTTAGGTTTCAGCAAAGCATGTGATACTGTCCCACAAAACAACTAATTAATAAACTATATTTTATTTGTTTTGGGAAGTGGGTAGAATGTGGGCTTAAGTATAGATGACATAGTATCTTAATAAATGGAGTATATTCAGCAGAGGGGGCAGCTAATAGTGGTTTACCTCTGGGGTCAAATCTGGGCCCTGTTTTCTTTAAAATCAGCAATATGAGCAAAGGGCTACAGGGTAAGTTATGTCTGCAGAATGATGCAAAATTGGTAAAAGAGTTGATGTTCTGTGGGGGAATGTATCAAATAAGAAGTGATATAAAAAAATTGGAGGGTTGGACAAATGACTAGGATCTAAAGTTTAATATCACAAAATGCAAAGATATTAATATAGGAAATAAAAATCCAAATGATAATTAAAAAGTAAATGACACAGAGTAACGGGACTTTCTGAATTATTATTTCAGATTATTTGAAATTTGTCAAATGCTATAAGGCCAATAGAATTCTTGGTTGTATAGTTAGAGATATTTGAAGCAAGGATAGTAAGATACTTATGTGAATTTACAGATAACTAGTTAGAACTCATCTTGAGTTTTGTGGGCAGTTCAGGGGGCCTTATCTCAAAAAGGAAACAAATAAATTTACTTTTACTACGAAAATGTTACATATGTATAAGTTTGAGGAGAGAAGGGAAAGAGGTGATATGGTCAAAAATTGTAGTATATTAAAGGGCTTAATAAAGCTGAGACAATAAATTTCACAAAAAGAGCAATTCCAGAACTAGGGGTCATGATTTTAAGTTGATGGGTAGTTGGTTCAGGAGTAATTTGCAAAAGCACTTATTAACAGAGAGAGTGGTTTATTCATGGAAAAAACTTCCATTAGGGTTGTAGTGAAAAACAATCTGGGTGACTAAGAGAATGCCTGGGATAAGAATGAGGCTATCCTATGTACACTTTAAGGTCATTTTGGGGAGACTTTTTGGGCCTATGGTTCTTATCTGCCATTATTATGATTCCATGTTTCTTTTGTGTTCCAAAACAAAAATGAATTGTCAATGACTAATAAAGCCATTTGAACAAAGGAATTATCGGTACAATGGGTATAGTGGGCATGTGTTTGGGAAAAGGCTTATTATATTGATGATAATACTGAAAAACTGTGTGCTATATTTTTTTTAATCTTAATTGATTGGGCAGACAACATTTTCCAAGTGGGAAATTAATATCCTTAAGAAAAACTAAAACTTCTACAGTGTACAATAGTGGGATCGACACTGTCCACTGTCAAAGTTTAAATAATAGAGCAACTTAATCTTGCTCAATGTACGGAGAGGGGTTTATCTTTGCGGAATAGCGACATAAAAAAAAAAATACTGTGTATATAATAGGACCACAGTCGTGTTCCCATAGTTTAAGTTGAGAATGTTTCATTAAAAATAATTCTTTCAAATGCTCATATCTTTGGAGTGGATTGACGTATTTTCCTGAAATTTGCCAGTTAGATGCAAACTGGGAATCACTAAAAAACTTTGAAGTGATTCCCATTTTGAAGTGATTAGACTTAGTAGTTTTTGAGATATTTGAGAATGAAAAAACAAGAGTATGAGTTGAAAATGCCATAGACTTGGAGAATCTAAGAATTGTCTGCATGGATTTGTTTGAAATTTGGAATTTAAATAGATTGTCTGGTAAGGCTGTGCCATTACTTGGTGTAAAAATTTGTCGGATTAGTATTTTTTTTTAGATATTTTTAGTTATTTTACACTAAAATCCAAGATGCGCCAAAAGGATACCTTTGCTCGTGCATATTGCTTGTTTTGTGAACAATGAATCTGTGTTCTGAGAAAGGTGAAAACAGCTGTGTTTTATTATTATTATTATTATTGGTTATTTGTAGAGCACCAACATAAAAAATAAAAAATTTAATTTTTCAAATGCTCATACCTATTTGGAGTGGAATGACATATCTAGCTGAAATTTGGCATTTAGATTTGGACTGGATGTGGTAATTTATGCTTGTTTATTTATTTTAAAGAAATATATTACATTTTAAAACTTTGTAAGCTTTTAATAGTGATGCCAGATCAGGATGCAAGATACTTCTGGATGAAATTAGTATCTTTTAAAAGCACAGTTTTTAAAAAAAAAAATGTACACTGGATCTAGAACTCCAACAAGTAACTTGGAATGCCAAATAATAACATATTTTTTGCTTAGACATGATTACTGAGACAAATCACATTTTCAAAAAAGAAAGTAGTGTAACTTAACATTACAAAAATGTAATCTCCATTAACACACAGAGCTTATCCCCTCTCTTTTCTTGTGCCCTCTGGAATGCTCGCTCTGTCTGTGTAACATATGCCTGCCTGATATCACTGTCCCTTTAAGACTGCCTTCCCTGCTACTGACAATCATACTGTTTGGGGAGTATCTGCATTCAACTTATCTGCCTAATTAATTAATCAATCATTTATGCACCTGATTCCCTCAGCCTCTTTTTAAATCATCTCAGGCCTAATGTGTATTGCATTAGCTTTAAAGTTTTGTTCCAGAACAGAGGGCTGTGACTGTTCTTGCATGGATTTTACCAGCATATTCAAACTACAGCCTTTCCTTTTAGCTAAGCTTAAAATCATCTAATCGCAAGTATCCATATAAATCCATTTTGTTTCCTGGACACTGCTACTTAACAAACTTTGAACTTTATTCTAAATTACAAGAATGCATTTGGTTATAATCACTCTCTAATTACTACAACAGCATCTTACTCAGAACTTTATAAGTATTCTCTGCTACAAGTTGTCATAGCTGAAATATCCTCCTCCAAATATGTTAATATATTCAGAACTCTGCATCTATGTGTTCAGTTAAACAGCTTTCCTGTGATTCTCCAATATATGCACAAACAGTATTTAATGCCTTGGACTTGCGATTTGTCTATCATCTGTGCTGCTCTGCTTATTACTGACATACAGCTCTATATAATATTATGTACTGTGAACCTGCAACAAACCTTTGCAACTATGAGTCAATCTTCTACCAGTTTACTCTGAAGCCTGAACATCTTACATTGCAATATTTTTCACTCATGAATCCTACAGCTACTCCTATTAACTATAAGTCACAGTATCAATTTATGTTTCCATTAAAGCCAGAATATATTGTATACATATGTTTCACTCTCCATGAATTCTAAAATAACTTCTTGCAACTATGAATCACAGAATATCATCTATCCATATCCAGGATACTCTTCCCCAGGTCTGGGGTTGGTGTCTCCAATTCCCTACCACTGCACCAAGGGTCCGTGTCCTAAGTGCATATACATCGGTACATTGCAGAAAGCTAATCCCTACCAACGGACTATGCAGTGGTAGTGGATGCATCGAACCAGAAAGAAAAATAAAAAATTACAACCTATCTCAGACCCAAGCTATCCTTAAAAGAAAAACAAAAGATTTTCATACTTTTAAAAATGTAAAGACACAGTACTCCCATTCTAGAGTATACTCCTCATGTTCATGATTTCCATTTTGGTGAAACTGATTCTGAATGAAAATGAAGAGAATGTATCCATAGATTCAGCAGAAAAAAATTCAGATCTTTAAAGATTTAAAGAGACAGAACCACTTTTCTAGAATTTAATATACTCCTCATGTTCATGATTTCCATTTTGGTGAAATGGATTCTGAGTCTGACTATGTAACTGAAGAGAATGTATTCATAGATTCAGCAGAAAAATTTCAGATCTTTAAAGATTTAAAGAGACAGGACTGCTGTTCCAGAATACAATCTACTGCTCCTGTCTGTGATTCCCATCCTGATGATACTGACTCTGAGTCTGAATATGTCAATGAGGAGGGTGACTTCACAGATCCAGCTGAACTGACATTAGACCGGTATGAGCGCAACTTTAATTCACCACAAAATCAGAAAAAACCTCAACCTATAGGTTATAATGACATCCTGTGATGCTATATTTACAATATAGATGCTGCAGACAGCTCCCATCATGAAACCTCTCATGGAAATACTGATCTTCCTATTTCTGATATTCCCAGGGATTCTGTAGATTGGACAGATTCAGAGCTGGAAGAAGAAACATCTGGCTTACAGACTGCTGTTTGGAGAAATGGTCCCATCAAGAACTAGTTTCTAATTTTTCTATCACTGTTGGCGGCACCATTATCTCCCCATCACCCCATGTCCGCTGCCTTGGAGTCACACTTGACTTAAATCTGTCCTTCATTCCTGATATCCAATTGTTCTCTTCATCCTGCCGCAACCACCTACGCAATATCTCAAAAATTCGTCCATCTCTGAGCACTGAAACTTCTAAACATCTAATCCACTTCCTGGTAATTTCCCGACTTGACTACTGTAATAACCTACTAACTGGCCTCCCTCTCTCCTGCCTCTCTCCCCTTCAATCCATCCTAAATGCATCTGCCAGGCTAATCCACCTCTCCCGACACTCTGTATCTGCTGCACCTCTCTGTGAGTCCCTTCACTGAGAGGTGAAAATCTCACCCTGACCTACAATGCCCTCACCAATGCTGCCCCACCCTACCTGTCCTCACTCATCAACAAATATACTCCAGCCCACCCCCTAAGATCCCACAATGACCTGCTCCTTTTGTCCTTTCATGCTAGACTACAGGACTTCTCTCGTGCGGCACCAACCCCCTGGAACGCACTTCCTCGAACTGTCAGACTTTCCCCTAACCTCTCCTCCTTTAAATGTTCCCTAAAGACCTTTTTGTTCAGGGAAGCTTATCACCCTACTCAGTAACAAATTAATTTCACTTACCTAACAGTTGCCCTCATCTATCTCCTCACTAATATCATTCTCACCTCTGCAGTCCCCACCTCCTGTTTCCCATCCTCCTACCCATCTAGACTGTAAGTTCCCAGGGAACAGGGCCCTCAATTCCCCCTGTATTTGTCTGTAAAATGTTGTCTTTTATTGTATTGTTTCACCGTTGTACTTTTTTGTACCCTTGGACAGCGCTGCGGAACCTGTTAGCACTTTATAAATAAATAAATAAATAAATAATAATAAGTATTATTATTATTAACTAAACACATACATTTTAAGAATGTATAAAAAGGGATTTTCTAGATATTGTGGTCATTATTTTAGTTTTCTCTTGTTTCTAGTGGTTCTTGTTTTCTTTGTGAGATATCATGTATTTAGCCAATTAACCCTTTGAGTGCTAAGCACTTTCCCACCTGGGTGCTAAGATTTTTTTAAGTTTTTTTTTATTTTTTTGAACAAACTTTTTTTAACCTCTTTTTAACCTTTTTTTTTTTTTTAGACCCCAAGAGTTACACTGTTGGAAAAGTTAGGCGATTCCAATAGTGGGTCTTGGGGGTCTGTAGCTGCTTAGATACCTGAGATACAGGCTTCTAAGCAGCATGCCCCCTGCTCCTATACTTAACATTGTTAAGTATAAATAAAGTTGCGCGGTGACATCATCACGTTATTGTGCGTGATGTCACCACGCAAAACGGGAAGCCCCGGCGATGCCTGTCACTCTACAGGCATGATCGCCAGGGCAGGGAGTAGGTGGGAGCCTCCAGATCTCCCTGAAGGTGGGAGAGTGCTATTGACGGCTCTGAGCCGTCATTAGCACCAGAGTGGGAAACTCTGTGATGGCTCAGAGCCGTCATTAGCACTCAAAGGGTTAAAGAGACATGGAACTAATTTTTTTCTTCAGATGATATTTTAAAATATATTTTTTATTGTGTTCTATAATATTTTTTGAAATTCTGTCCAGCTGAAAAAGGAGTGGAAAATCTGCCAATGAGCAGTCAGTACTTAAGGACCAATTGTAAAGAAACATGCACTTCTTTTTAGCTTCAAAAAAGAAGCTTTAATATAAACCTTTTCATGCAAAAATGTGCATGATTTATATCTATAATCCAATATGCAAAAAAGACTGTTAAAGTAACTCCTTTATTCAAAATATTAAAAGTTGTAGCATGTCTATAAAACAGGGTAGCGTAGACCAGCAGACGGGCCATCTGTCTCATTTCAGCTGGTTTTGCCTTAATCATAGACAGTTCAGACCCTTTCTAGCTCTGCTTTTTGAAGGGGTGACTCTTTGCTTTATTGGCTCCTGAGGTCTAGTGCTGCGGCTAATGATTGACAGTTTAACAGGCTTATGCAAAACCATATAAATCCTAACTAGGTTTTCCTATATGAACACTAAAATCTAGATATCACAGTACTGATGCTAATAGAATTAAACAAATAAGATTGTAGAAATAATCATATGCTTTTTACAATTAATGGATAAGACAGTAAGATATACATATATATGAGTGTGAATTTTGACTGACCCCCTAAATGTGTCTATTGTGCATCTATACTGTTAAGTTCACCTAGAAACTGTATATCCATAATTAGAACACATGATGTACTAAATCTAAATAGAAAAATGTGAAACTAATCAAAAAAGCCCCATTATCTACTATTACTTGTTCTATCTATAATAAAACAATTTTACATTTTTTTGTCCCATTCTGTTAATGACAAGAAGATAAACCTATTTGAACCAAAGAAACCAACTGCTGTATATTTTACATTATCTTTGGGTAACTCCAAGTGAGTTTATGTATTATACTTCATATGATACTAAATATTCTTCATCTGACTGAAATAATTTAAATTCTCTCTGATAAATCAGTTTCATATGATTTCTGACACAAACCATGTAATGTCTTGCTGAAAAAATGCACATTTGATGTTTGTTCATACAAAAGTGCATATATTTTTTTCTTTAGTATCATATAATTTATAAAAAATGTTTATTATATTTATATATAATAATCTGATTTTAGGTTCAGTCTATAAACTAATGCTATAATACATGTAGGCCAACAAATGTTATGGAGAGCACTAGTAAGCTTTCCTTCCAATAAAAAAAATAATAAGAGCTATATTTATATATATATTTTTTAATAAACTAAATGAAGAATATTTCAGTTCTGTTACATTACCTAAGGGTTTGAAAGTGTTTTAAATTATTCAACATGAGTCAGGAACATTTTCAGAGATTTAATACCATATGTCCTTAGATAAACTGCATCATACAAATCTGTCAAATCTGACAGGTACATCTGCCAGTGATTTACTCCTGGGCAACTGTCTATTTAGCTTTTTCATAAATATAATCAAACACTATATATAACATCAGGCTAAATAGACAGATGTGTATTGTCTAAGTAAATGTAATATTAGCATAGGATCATAAAATGACCACTAAAAATCAGCTCAATGAATAGCATCAAATTAAGTGATTCAGATCTATATTGTATCAATACACAATTGGTATAACAATAATAATTGTATTTTTATATGGCACTTTTTTCCAATTAAACATGCAATCCCTAGTGCTTATGGCTTGCGTAGTTGATTTCTGCCAAATAACAGTCATAGTATTACATTTTTACACTTAGAATGAAGAAAAGCACAAACCTGCTAGGGTTGGATAGTGATGAAAAGGATAATATTATTATTATAGTAATTATAATAAAGATCTTCAGTCTTTATACAACATGTCAAGTGTTTTCCTTTACATATTTGATCTAGAGGTTGTGGTTTGATCCCTACAGTACAACCGGAGGCTAGTCAGCTGGGGGCTGCTAATATGCCCAACCTGCTTCATTAATTCCAGTTGGGTGCTTCAATTATATGTTTCTTTTGTAACTGAGAATTTTCATTTTTAAATGAGTCGCACTATAGGTTCCATTTATTATTTGCTAGGCAGAAAAGGTTCACTCTGAGGAACTCCCTGCTAGCGTGGCTGTCAATCATCCCAGTTGGATCAGGATGCTTAACTCCACCACACTTTAGCTGCAGTCTGAAATGCAGAGGCCCAGAGCTGCATCTGCTGCTTAATATATGGGGCCCTATGAAAGTACTGCCTTTAGCTGTATGGCTTGCTCCTAAGGACTGGATACGCTGTCTGCATTTATCATTGCACAAGCATTTCTGGTGAAATGGTTGTGCAATGCCACCCTCCTGCTCACTGACAGTCAATCGGCCGCTAGCAGGGGCTGTCAATCATCCCAATCGTATCGGGATGATTTCAATCCACCACCTAAAAGGTGGCGGAGAGGTTAAGGAGCGGCGGTCTTGCAGTCGCTGCTTCTTAACTTTTTTTCAGGTGAGCCTAAAACGATGAGCCTCAGAATCAGCATCTGCTGCTTGATTAGATGGAGCCCTAAGAGTGAAGGGGTGCAGATGTAAAGGTTGGGACCTTATCTTTAATACACAAATTCTATTTTTGTACTATTCTGTTTTCCTTAAATTTGCCTTGCTGTTTGCTCTGTGAAGAGCACTTGGCATGTAAAAAAAAAAAAAGCAAAAAACAAGCTCTGCCTTTTTTCAGGGCAGCGGGAACCATTGAGGTTTGGGAGTACTGCAGAAATTAATATGGAAGTATAGTGCCCCCTAAAAAAACTTATTGTGGGCATCAACATTAATGAAAAAAACCTTTTCAAGCCACATTGTTTTATGTTTTGTGTTATTCCAAATATAGTTTCTCAGTAAAACCCTTAAAGGGACACTGAACCCAAATTTTTTTCTTTTGTGATTCAGATAGAGCATGCAATTTTAAGCAACTTTCTAATTTACTCCTATTATGAATTTTTCTTCATTCTCTTGCTATCTTTATTTTAAAAAGAAGGCATCTAAGCTTTTTTGGGGTTCAGGACTCTGGGCAGCACTTTTTTTATTGGTGGATGAATTTATCCACCAATCGGCAAGAACAACCCAGGTTGTTCACCAAAAATGGGCCAGTATCTAAACTTACATTCTTGCATTTCAAATAAAGATACAAAGAGAATGAAGAAAAATTGATAATAGGAGTAAATTAGAAAGTTGCTTAACATTTCATGCTCTATCTGAATCACAAAAGAAAAAATTTGGGTTCAGTGACCCATTAAGATGTAGTATGTTCTTAAGCAGAACAGTCTTTGTGTTCTGGTAGTAGGGAGGACTCTGTATAACAGCAAGGCAATGGGGTACCTAAGTAATTTGTACCCAGTGGCAGTGAAGGTTTAAATCTTGCACTTTGATGTGGTTATGAATTGGAAAAAGTGATAATAGGCCTTGTAGTGCTTATATTTTTTTTATGAAACCTTCCTTGGTGTTTTGAATGTTATGCCTTAATTACTTACAAATTTTCAAGACAAACCTAAATTTAAAATCATTCATGCTGCACAAAAATAAGTAAAAAGTTCTATTACAGGCATAGGAAAGAATTCAAATGTAATTATAAGCTTGATATATCACAAAATACTTTAGTCTTACCATGTTAAACACAGCCATAGTCAAAATAATTGTGGTGGTTGTCACAGTGAGTGTAATTCGAGGCCAGGGCCGGTTTAGAATAATTCCTGATGACTTTAAAATCCACAAAATTGATGCAGATGCTTTTTTGCTACATTGCTATAAAAAAAAAGAGAAACCATTTATTCTTGTTTTGGTTATTTTCAATTTTATAAGATATCTATAATTATTAAATAATGTACATTTGTGTTTGAACATGTATAGTAACCTTTTCTAAAAGCTAATGCGATAGATAATAATTTTACTCATTTAATCACCATTTACTTCTTCCATCAGCAGCAATGTCAAGGAAGACATGGGAATACATAAGTGAATTAAAACCTAGTAAAAGAAGCCCCTGAGCAATGAGTAGAAAATATGTCATTACTGTGCTACAAATGACTTGCAGGCAGGCTTAATATGATCGATCCAAACTGATAGTATAATAGATAATGTATTATGGACACAATCTGCTGGAAATGGGGGAAAGCTGTGTTCATATAACTGATAGAATATCTCATACAAATCACATATCACATTAAAGACCCAACTTTTATATATATTGGGACAGCAGGAGAAAAAGATTACTTGTTATGTCTAAATTTTATAGTATTAGGGTTTATAATGCTATACATACAGCATAGTTATGAGGCCAGATTACAAGTGGCACGCTAATGATGAAATAATCAATATTGCTGGACCGCGCGCTAACATTAGCACACAACTTGATATTACAAGTCTATGGGTTAGAGCAAGTGACATTGCTCTAGCGCAACCTATTCTTTAAATGGATATTGTGACCATGCTAAAAAGTGCTCATATTACAAGTTGGAAGTTATAGGTTGCTTTTGACCGGAAGCCAAAAGGGCGATCCAATATTTAGCGTAACTTGACCTGAAGTAAAGTGTAAAGGTTAAAAAAAATGTCACAAAACACATCAAAATCATAATAGAATAAAGTATTATATACACTTATAATTACAAAAAAATATGATTTAAACATTGATAAAAAAAAAGTTTTAAAAGGGTTAAAAAGGGATATGGTATATGGAAAAGTGTTTGACTGAAAAGGGCTTCAATGTGTGTATATATACATATATATCTGTCTAAATATGTGTATGTGTGTGTGTGTATACATTTCATATGTGTATATACATATGTATTTATGTGATGATATGTATAAATATTTATGTGCACACATATACACGCATATATACACAAACACATATAACATACTTTTGAGTCTTTCCCAGTCAAATACCTATAAACATGCACTATTATTTTTATTTATTTTTAACGTGTTTTAATAGAAATACTTGAAATTTCCATTTTTTTAAAAGAAAATGTTTGTTTTATTTTTAAAAAAAATCTGCTAATAAATCCGGCCCACTATTTTTTTACTTTGAGCGCTGTTAGCACTTGAGCTGAAGATAAAAAGCATGCCACTTGCAATCTGGTCCATGTTTAAATATAGGGGTGGGTAATTGGATCCTTTGTTATGTGATTCAGCTGTTTGAAGCCCACATACTAGGATCTAGGCAAATCCAGATTTATAAGGATATGAACCCACTAGGATCTGTGCAAATCCAGATTTATAAGGATATGAATTATGAGACAGAAAAAAAAAATCTAAATAAGATATTTAATTTATATGTGTTCCTTTTGTGAACAAATCTTTGTTGTATTCACACTTTGAATATATATATATATATATATATATATATATATATATATATATATATATATATATATATATATATATATATATACGTGTGTGAATGTGTATATATACATTGCTATATATGTGTATAACTGTGTATCTATGTGTTGATATGTGTGAATAGGAATCTGCACATAAACATACACACAGTTTACACACACACTCTATATATACACATATAAACAAATGTATACAGGGAGTGCAGAATTATTAGGCAAATGAGTATTTTGACCACATCATCCTCTTTATGCATGTTGTCTTACTCCAAGCTGTATAGGCTCGAAAGCCTACTACCAATTAAGCATATTAGGTGATGTGCATCTCTGTAATGAGAAGGGGTGTGGTCTAATGACATCAACACCCTATATCAGGTGTGCATAATTATTAGGCAACTTCCATTCCTTTGGCAAAATGGGTCAAAAGAAGGACTTGACAGGCTCAGAAAAGTCAAAAATAGTGAGATATCTTGCAGAGGGATGCAGCACTCTTAAAATTGCAAAGCTTCTGAAGCGTGATCATCGAACAATCAAGCGTTTCATTCAAAATAGTCAACAGGGTCGCAAGAAGCGTGTGGAAAAACCAAGGCGCAAAATAACTGCCCATGAACTGAGAAAAGTCAAGCGTGCAGCTGCCAAGATGCCACTTGCCACCAGTTTGGCCATATTTCAGAGCTGCAACATCACTGGAGTGCCCAAAAGCACAAGGTGTGCAATACTCAGAGACATGGCCAAGGTAAGAAAGGCTGAAAGACGACCACCACTGAACAAGACACACAAGCTGAAACGTCAAGACTGGGCCAAGAAATATCTCAAGACTGATTTTTCTAAGGTTTTATGGACTGATGAAATGAGAGTGAGTCTTGATGGGCCAGATGGATGGGCCCGTGGCTGGATTGGTAAAGGGCAGAGAGCTCCAGTCCGACTCAGATGCCAGCAAGGTGGAGGTGGAGTACTGGTTTGGGCTGGTATCATCAAAGATGAGCTTGTGGGGCCTTTTCGGGTTGAGGATGGAGTCAAGCTCATCTCCCAGTCCTACTGCCAGTTTCTGGAAGACACCTTCTTCAAGCAGTGGTACAGGACGAAGTCTGCATCCTTCAAGAAAAACATGATTTTCATGCAGGACAATGCTCCATCACACGCGTCCAAGTACTCCACAGCGTGGCTGGCAAGAAAGGGTATAAAAGAAGAAAATCTAATGACATGGCCTCCTTGTTCACCTGATCTGAACCCCATTGAGAACCTGTGCTCCATCATCAAATGTGAGATTTACAAGGAGGGAAAACAGTACACCTCTCTGAACAGTGTCTGGGAGGCTGTGGTTGCTGCTGCACGCAATGTTGATGGTGAACAGATCAAAATACTGACAGAATCCATGGATGGCAGGCTTTTGAGTGTCCTTGCAAAGAAAGGTGGCTATATTGGTCACTGATTTGTTTTTGTTTTGTTTTTGAATGTCAGAAATGTATATTTGTGAATGTTGAGATGTTATATTGGTTTCACTGGTAAAAATAAATAATTGAAATGGGTATATATTTGTTTTTTGTTAAGTTGCCTAATAATTATGCACAGTAATAGTCACCTGCACACACAGATATCCCCCTAAAATAGCTATAACTAAAAACACACTAAAAACTACTTCCAAAACTATTCAGCTTTGATATTAATGAGTTTTTTGGGTTCATTGAGAACATGGTTGTTGTTCAATAATAAAATTAATCCTCAAAAATACAACTTGCCTAATAATTCTGCACTCCCTGTATTTATTTGAGATATATTCAATTTTTATTGCATGTCTAAATGTCACAGAGCAAAACAAGAGGAATTTAGAAGACAGAAGACTCCTTCTGCCAAACCAATATAGCAGAGGAACGTATATATATCTCCAAAACTGTGATGATATGAGAGGAGCCCACTCCCGCTATCCGGTATAAACAAAAGTCCGATACCACGATGAAAGTCACTTGTATAATAATAAAGTAGTATAAGGAACGAGAGCTAAATGTCACAGAGTGCATACATATTCTGTGGTTTAGGATATAAATAACAGGCACATTTTTGTGTACCTGAGGTCTTTTTTCACACTGTACCACCCAATAGAGAACACAGTGGCCAGGAGACATTGCTAACTTCTATGGGGCCGAATTATCAAGTTCCAAATGGAGCTTGATGCCACTGTTTCCGCACGAGCATTCAGAGACCGCTGCTCCTTAACTTGTCTGCCTGCTCTGAGGCTGAGGACATGAATCCGCCCGATCCTATACGATCAGGCTGATTGACACTCCCTGCTAGCAGCTGATTGGCTGCAAATCTTCAGGGGGCGGCATTGCCCAAGCAGTTCACAAGAACTGCTTGTGCAATGATAAATGCCGACAGCGTACACTGTCATGTCTGCTCGCACTTTCATAAATCGCCCTCCTATGAATGCATCTATAAAAGCCCTGTGATTGAATATTTTGTGTATTCAGGTTACCAAATCATATTATAACAGGCAGTAGTCAAATTGCTTGTGTATTTCCACTGAGAGGCATTATTGATAAGCATAAACACTAAAGTATTGCAAGAATACTTCTAGTCAAAACTGAAATGCACTACTGTAGCTTATTTTAAATGTGACTTGAATGTCTCACTGACATTTGGGTTACAATATTAGCCTAGTGAGTTAATTGTAGTATCACTGCTGTTTGTATGTTTTAGCAAATAGATCTCATAAGAATCAGCAGTTGTTGTCATTTAAAAATGATGAAAGGAACAGCTAATAGTTCAGTTTCATTACTGACATTATAAAGGCTGTGGAAAAAAATAAATATTTGAATATTACAGTTTACTCTTTCTCTAAATAGATAATTCAGCCATCTGTTTCTATCTCACCATACGCAGAACAAGCACATAGGCAGAAGAAAGGAAATTGTTCATAGAGTGAAATATTTCCAAAATATAACTGATATTTCTTTATTGAAATTTTGAGACTAAACAATGAAAGATATCAAAATATTTATGATCTTAAATTACAGTTAAAGGGGCAGTCTAGTCAAAATTAAACATGATTCAGATAGGGCATGCAATTTTAAATAACTTTTCCAATGTAGTTTTTTCATCAAATTTGCATTATACTCTTGCAGGCCCATTTATCAAAGGGCTTGCGGACCTGATCCGACACTGCGGATCAGGTCCGCAAGACCTCGCTAAATGCGGAGAGCAATACACTCTCCGCATTTAACATTGCACCAGCAGCTCACAAGAGCTGCTGGTGCAACGCCGCCCCCTGCTGACTCGCGGCCAATCGGCCGCCAGCAGGGAGCTGTCAATCAACCCGATCGTATTCGATCGGGTTGATGTCCGGCGATTCCTGTCCGCCTGTTCAGAGCAGGCGGACAGGGTTATGGAGCAGCGGTCTTTAGACCGCTGCTTCATAAGTTGTGTTTCTGGTGAGTCTGAAGACTCGCCAGAAACACGGCCCTTCAAGCTCCGTACGGAGCTTGATAAATGGGCCTGTATGTATTCATTGTTCAAAAATAAATCTAGGTAGGCTCATATGCTAATTTCTAACACCTTGAAGGTTGCCTCTTATCTAAGTGCATTTTGACAGTTTTTTACAGCTAGACAGAGCTAGTTCATATGTGCCATATATATATATATATATATATATAACAGCAATTTAAAATATGGGGAGGCGAAAAGTGAGTTTAAAATCCTCCACTAAATCTAAAATGTAGAGAAAATAACTCATTGTGTAAACCATTTACAAATCTAGACAATCTTCTGACTTGTCTAGATTTGTAGATAGTAGTAGTAGATGGCACTGGTCTATTGAGTGATTTTCTCTAGTAAGTGAAGAGAAAAAAGGCTTGATGCATATATTGAAGCCAATTAATATGGGTGCAGTATACTCACTCCATAAGATGAATCTTTACAGCTGAAAGGGAACGCAGCGTCAGATGGCAAGAGTCCACAGGTTCCTGGAGTCAAATACTGAATTTTCAGGTTTATCCAAAAGTGGACTATAAATGAATAGAGACCCAAATGACAAAAGTATCCAGTGTATAATTGAAAAAATGTAGTAACTTACTCCATAAATAAGGAGATTCCAGCTCAGCACAGCAAAACAAGATCTTGACAATCTTTCAACAAAGAATAAAAGGTTTTATTTGCTCAACGCGTTTCAACGTATTACACGTCTTTATCAAGAGCATACATTAAAACAAGTAAAACAGGTAAGTAAAACCAAGTGAAAGATTGTCAAGATCTTGTTTTGCTGTGCTGAGCTGGAATCTCCTTATTTATGGAGTAAGTTACTACATTTTTTCAATTATACACTGGATACTTTTGTCATTTGGGTCTCTATTCATTTATAGTCCACTTTTGGATAAACCTGAAAATTCAGTATTTGACTCCAGGAACCTGTGGACTCTTGCCATCTGACGCTACGTTCCCTTTCGGCTGTAAAGATTCATCTTATGGAGTGAGTATACTGCACCCATATTAATTGGCTTCAATATATGCATCAAGCCTTTTTTCTCTTCACTTACTAGAGAAAATCATTCAATAGACCAGCACCATCTACTACTACTACTATCTATACACAGTCACAAGGGAGAGACTGCAAGAAGGCTGCGGTCTGGCTTAAAGGAGAGTATTAGTTCTTAGTTCATTTGTACAGAATATTGTGTACAATAACTTGTCCGCCTGCTCTGAGGCAGCGGACAGAAATCAACTCAATCAAATATGATCGGGTTGATTGACACTCCCTGCTAGCGGCCGATTGGCCTCGAATCTACAGGTGCAATGATAAATGCTGACAGCGCATTTATCGATGTGCAGCGGACATGATACGGTACGTTGTATCATGTCCGCTCACATTTACATGAATACACCCCTTGGCCGCACTTATAGGTGGCCTTTCTCTGTGAAAAAGCTCAGGAATAGCGCAGCTCTCTCGCTCGCTTTTTTACCTGTAGCAAAGAAACATTTACATTTGCTTAACGAAAATGAATGTCAATGATCCCAGTAGCATTCTTTTTATTTTAAACAAAATGAACATTGAATAGTGCAGCAGACGAATATTCTGAAAAACTAATTTACAGATCCTCCGTCCGCTTCTTCTTCTATATTTTGCATATTGATGACGAATCTGGCTTCCTCTAATCGTTGCGTGCCCCACAAGCTGGACGCTAATGGGGGCATGCAACGATTGGAGGAAACTGGATTTGTCATCGATCTGCAAAATGCAGACAGAGAAGCGAGCGGAGGATCGACGGTCTGTTTACCCTAACAAAAAGGTAAGTATTTAAAAAAAAAGTGTGGGGTAGATTTATTAAGCAGCGGATGCTGCAATCTACCCCCGAAGTTTCCGGCTTGTTGTGGTCCTTAAGTTAAGTTCCTTAACTTCTCCGTCACTTTTTAGATGGTGGACTGCAATCATCCTGATCCCATCAGGATGACTGACAGACCTTGCTAGCGACTGCGAATTTGCAGGGCGTGGCATTGCACAAACATTTCACTAGAAATGCATGTGAAATTATATATGCCGACACCTTATGCTGTCTGCATTTAGGGTTGTCGGGTGGACATGATTCACTACAGCGAATCATGTCCACCCCCTATTTGATACATTTTATAAAGTTTAATGAATTCAAGTGCCCTTGTTTTAAGAGTATTTTTTGATACTGGGCTTTAATTCCTTATACTTATACACCAATAGTGATCATGAGACTTAATTAATTAAGGGAAGCTTTCTGCCATTGGAACGACGTGCAGATGTGTTATACAATTATATTTCATGCTGTTGAATAGAATATGGGTATTCAAATATGGTGATATACTTTTAAAGTATTAGTCATTTGTAATTATGCATCAAATTACTAATAAAAAAAATATAAATATATATATATATATTTATATATAAATATATAAATAAAAATGTAAAATCTAAGTAATATGTAATGTGCTATTTAAAACGGCTATCTCACCTACTGAAACATATAACTGTATTTCTTGATGTTTGAAACAGAGACTAAACAAGTCAATTACAGCCTTTTTATAACCAGACAACCCCTGAAAATATAATTATTAATATTAATATTTATTTATACTTAAAAGGACATGAACTCCTAACATTTTCTTTCATAATTCATATAGAGTAAATAATTTTAAACACTTTTCCAGTTTACTTTCTATTGTCTAATTTGCATTATTCTCCTGATATTCGTTGTTGAAGGAGCAGTAATTTACTACTGGGAGCTAGCTGAAAGTCAATCACAAGGAGCATATATGTGCAGCCACCAATCAGCAGCTTCTCAGGCTACCTAGGTATACTTTTCAACAGAAGATACAAAAAGAAAATAAATTACATAATAGTTTAAAATCACATACTCTATCTAAATCGTGAAAGAAAAAAATTGGGTTTCATGCCCCATTAATATTTTGTCCTTTATATTGCCATAACATTAATAACGATTTTGGGCTGAATTACAAGTGGGGTGTAATCGATAGCACAGGGTGCACTAAGAATAAAGCACAACCTAGTATTACTCCCCACACAAAACACCCCTTTTATCCACCACGCCTGCGCTTCATTTAGCGTCTTAGCCATTGTATATAGACGTGCATTACGCATGTGCACCACTCCTCATTTCATTAGTGAGCTTGGATGCCTACGTAGAGAGCGGGTGGGACCGCTCTCTACATCACAGAACTGAGAAAATAACTAGGAAATAGAAAAGGGGCGGAGGAACGGAGCAGTAAGGATCTCAAACTAAAATGAAAAATTAAATATTTAGGAATCATTTAAAAAAAAAAAAAAAGTAGCGACTTTGTTATATATATATCGTAATAAAGCTAACTACCTATTCCACACTGCCCAACTTTACCTTCACTTTAAGTGCTGCACTCAAATGCAATCCAAAATACCACTGTAAAATGTAGTGCTTTAAATACCTGACATAAACCATTATGATTAATAGTATAGCCCAGAACTACATAATAAACGTCTCCACTTGTGCACACTCAGCTTAGCCCTTGAGTAATATCCAACATGAATCTTATTGCATGCTCCCATAGAAGTTAATATGAGTGTAAAAATAGTAGCACTATTGATTGCCTTGAGTGATGCTAATGCACAAGAGTGAGCTCCAATTGTAATCTAGGCCTTTATTAACATATTAATAACGTTAAACCTAGTTTGAGTTTACTTATTCAGACCATGCAAATTACTGTTTACAAAAGTGATCTAACTTTAAAATGCAGTAGGCTATTTCAATATATTTATTTGTGTCCATCTAGTAGATAAACTGTACATATTTAAGAAATTTTAAAGGGGTAAAAACCTTGTAATCACAAGACATTTCCATAATGTTACTATAGAATAACATTTGCCTTATTTGGAGGAGTAATTCTGGGCTTTAGTCTGCAGACAACAAGGCTAGCTACTACTGTAAAGTTAGTATAAAGCAAATTGTTTTGCAATGTGTATCATTTAAAGCCAATTAGGGACAACTGTGTAGCAGGGTTAGCCTTGAGAAGTCAGCAGATGCATTTCAAGGTCTGAGAGTTAGAAATCGCTCTATTTTCAGAGCTAAATTACATGAAAAGGCGACAAAATAAATAATGAAATTATATTGCAAAGTTGTTTTATTATGTTTAATTAAATATTTTATATACAAATATCAAGGTTTACTGTCCCTTTAAAGAATGGCATTTTGCACTAATGAATAGCTATTAGACACATGCACAGACAAAACATTTGTTTCAGATGAATACTTTTTCTTTAAAAATTATTTTATTTTGTACAATGATCATAAAGGGATTTGTTTGTATATGAAAATTATGCCTGTGCATTCGGATCATTCATTATGATCTGAATACGGTAGAAGATTGGATGCTCACAGAGTCCGGCTCTTTTCAGAGCCGCAATTATTCTTCTGAAAGTGAAACACACTAAGATCTGGATTTGCAATCAATTTGTCTGCTATAGGAAAGCTATTTAAGCCAGCAGAGGAGCAGCTGACAGCAACTTAAACTTAAAGTTATAATAGTAGCTATTGATACTGGCAGCTGCAGCACAATTTTTTAATGGGGTTAGGACTGGCCAAAAAAATGGGTAATATGTTTTAATATGCCCTCTTTTACAGGTAACAAATATAATGGCTTTTGTGTCGTTTTACTCAATAACAAATACATGTATACATTTGTTAGTCAATATAACATTAAGGGACCATTAACCTCTTAAGGACATATGACGGAATTTTTCCGTCATAAAACAATTGAGCAAACTGAAAGCTGCGTCCTTAAAGGGTTAAATACAATTGCATTGCTTAATCAACAAGTGCATTATAAAAACACAATAGCACTAATCTTGAATTTTAAATGATCAGTATTTTTTTTTTTTTCTGACAAATTTCAAAATGTAACTGTTTATTTTAATGTATTTATGTTCTATTTAAACTCCTTATCCTTTACGTGAGGTCTTCAGTTTCGCTAACCCGAGGAGCATAAAATGTGCAATTGTGTTTGCGTTTACTTTCAACTTGTAATATGAGCGCAAGTTAGCACGGGCACAATAACATTAGTGCGCCACTTGTAATCTAGCCATAAAATGACTTGTTTTGAGTTCAATATGAGGTTTTCACATAGCATAGTGTATTGTAGTGGGACCTTTTGTTCTTAACATTAACAGCCCTATTATGTTCTAGGCCTACATATTCCACATAAAAAGTCATGTAATTACACAGCTTTATATTTTTTTATGGTACTAAATTTCTAAAATTATAAAGTTTATAAAGGCTATTTTTTAAAATGAACATTGGGGCCGAATTATCAAGCTCCGAATGGAGCTTGATGCCCCTGTTTCCGCGCGAGCCTTCAGGCTCGCAGGAAACAGTAGTTATGAAGCAGCGGTCTAAAGACCGCTGCTCCATAACTTGTCTGCTGCCTCTGAGGCTGGGGTCCATCTGATCCTATATGATCGGGCTGATTGACACCCCCTGCTATGAGCCAATTGGCCGCAAATCTGCAGGGGGCGGCATTGCACAAGCAGTTCACAAGAACTACTTGTGTAATGATAAATGCTGACAGCGTATCATGTCCACTCGCACATTAATAAATAGGCCCCATAGTATTCAACTTGTTTCATTTGAATGACAGTTTTTCAAATTTTTTTTTTTTTTTAACTCCTCTTGCATAGGAGGAGGGCGTCCCTCTTCAGCAGTTAAGCAGAGACCTTATTAGTTAATGAAGACCTCAGGCCTCATTTTGATGATATCTAAACTGGAGCACAGGTGAAATAATCAGCTGATTAGTAAACATGGTTTTCTTTCATATAGGTGGCGAGAGTCCACGATTTGTTACTGATGGGATATACATTCCTACCAAGAGGAGGCAAAGTTTCCCAAACCTCAAAGCCTATAAATACTCCACCCACCTCACTCATATCTCAGTTTAAACTTTGCCTCCTTTGGAGGTGGTTAAAGTATGATGTGCTTCAGTGATAGGTGCTTCAGTGTATATTGAAGTCCGTTTTTTCCTGAGTACAGTGTTTGTCAGAGGGAAGTAAGGGGAACATTGCCTAAGGTTAACATGTTCCTACCTCTGTATATACCTTATTATGGGCTATCTGTAAACCGGTCTCAGGGATTCATCTCCTGCCTCCCTTTATAGTTCTCTACAAACTAACATATATGCTCCTCTGCTGATATGTTTCAGCACTGGTTTGCCTGTCTGCTTGCTATGGATGAGTGTCTATCAGCATTATTACGGTAAGTATTTTTCTTTTCTAAGACACTCCTAGCTAATTTGGGCACTTTTTTTTTTTAAAGTTTATGCTTTATATATAATTTTATATTGCCGCCCAGGGACAGAACTGGTTTTTTTTTTAGTTTGAGGAACGGTATTTAAACCGCAATTACTTTTGGTTCTTTGCCACAGTATGTAAGAATTTAGTTACCGAATTTCACACAAATCTAACGATGCTTACCTTGTTTTTTTCTATGAGCGTGCCGCTGTGTAGCGTCTCCTTTAAACCCACCCCTTATGATGTAATGTTTTTGCACTGTAATTTCGTGCACTTTTTTGTCGCTATTTTCGCTTTACTTTAAATAGTAATTCATTGCATCTCTTAGACACCCTCATTTGAGTATAGGGGCTTTATATTCTACATAAAGGGATCTTTACAGTGTTTTTATAACCTTATTTTAATTGAAAAAGATTTTCCAATCCTCAAAGTTCTTTTTTAAGATAGAAAGATTTTTTTTTAATTATAATTTCTTTTACTTTTTTTCTACATTTGTTTCTATGCCATAATGTAACATCCTGCTTCTGTCCCTGAAATCACCATAGGACCTGAGTCTGTTGAACACATTTCTACTAAAGTGCCATCTTCAGCAAATTTATGTGATTCATGTATAATATTTGTATCACTCCCTATTGATGTCCCTATGGTTTTAAATGCCCCTTCTGTTTCAATTTCACAGATGGATGTAGATGGCATACCCTCAGCAATGAAGAAATGTATTTAATTGAGAAGGCCCTGACTGAAATTCCGCCTTCAAATAAGCGTAAGAGATCAGCCCACGTTTTACTTTCATCTAGTAAAGTATGTACTGATCAGACTAATACTGACGTATCTTCTCATGATGATGATTCCTCTGATACGGAGGCTTCCTCATCTGATACTGAACAGATAAATGCTATGGGAAACTATCCCTTAAGTAGATGGGGCTATTTCTTCTCTAGCTAAACGTTCTATGATTCCCTTAGAGGATAGTACTTCTTTCAAAGATTGAATCTTTTTTGAGAAGAGCTTATTTACATACTGGTTATGATTTCATGCCTCTACTTTTTGGTTCTCTAATCTTGCTCAGTAATTTTCTTCAGACCCTGTCTGAATGTCGTAATGTTCTTCATTTACTACAAGAGGCAAATCTCTTTATTTGCGATGCAGTATTTAACATTATTAAGATCAATATTAAAACTATGTCCTAAGATATTCTTTCAAGAAGAGCTTAATGGCTTAAATCATGGAATGCTGAAATGATCTCTAAAATTAGATTACTATCTCTTTCTTTTCAGGGTAAGAATCTATTTGGTTCACAATTAGATTCAATTATTTCTTCCATTACTGGAGGCAAGTCAGTTTTTTCTGCCTCAGATCTAAAGGGAAATTCAAGGCTCCAAATCGTTTTCGTTCTTTTCAAAATAAAGATCAGAAGCCTTCCCCCTCTCCAAAAGCCCTCGGCTCTAACTGGAGACCTTCTTCCAATTGGAATAAATCTTAACAATTCAAGAAACCTAATCCTGTCCAGAAAACAGCATGAAGGTGCGGCCCAGTTCTTCTGGTAGGGGGAAGATTAAAACTTTTTAAGACAATTTGGTCAGAATCTGTTTAAAATACTTGGATTTAGAATATAAATCTCTCAGGGATATCAAATTGGTTTCAAAATAAAAACCCCAAGGGGACGGTTTTATCTAACTCATGTTCCAAAACATCCGGTAAAAGCTCAGGCTTTTCTAACATGTGTCTCACATCTAGAACTTATGGGAGTCATTGTTCCAGTTCCTTTACAGGAACAAGGAAAGGGTTTTTACTCAAATCTATTCAGTGTTCCAAAGAAGGAGAATTTCTTCAGACCAATATTGGATCTGAAAACACTACATTTTGAGAATTGATTTGTGAGAATTCCAACTTTAAGATGGAAACTATTTTGGACTATTCTGCCTTTTGTTCAGCAAGGTCATTATATGTCGACAATAGACTTACAGAATGCTTATCTTCACATCCCTAGTCACCCAGATCATTTACAATTTCTGAGATTCTCTTTTCTAAAAAAGCATTTTCAGTTTGTTACTTTTCCGTTTGGCCTAGCAACAGCACCAAGAATATTTTCAAAGGTTCTCGGTGCCCTTCTATATGTAATCAGAGAGCAGGGTATTGCGGCGTTTCCTTATTTGGACAACATCTTGGTTCTAGCTCAATCTTTTCATTTAGCAGAATCTCACACTAATCAACTATGATTGTTTCTTCAAAATAATGGTTGGAGGATAAATTTTCTAAAGAGTTTCTTTATTCCTCAGACAAAGGTCACTTATTTGGGTTTCCAAATAGACTCAGTGTCCATGACTCTTTCCCTGACAGAAAAGAGATGAATAAATTAGTTTCAGCTTGTCTAAACCTTCCGTCTCTATCATACCCTTCAGTGGCTATGTGCATGGAGGTTTTAGGCCTAATGATTACAGCATCTTACTCGATCCCCTTTGCTCGTTTTCATATGAGGCCTCTTCAACTTTGCATGCTGCGCCAATGGTTCAAAGATTATACTCGAATATCACAACTGATATTCTTGGATCCCAACACTCATTTTTCTCTGACATGGTGGCTATACCACCAACTTCTTCAAAGGGCTTCCTTTGTTCATCCTACCTGGTCTGTGATCACAACAGATGCAAGTCTTACAGGTTGGGTAGCAGTATGGGGATCCCTGACTGCACAGGGAGTCTGGAATGTTCAGGAAACAAAGATCCAGATCAACATCTTAGAACTCTGTGCACTTTTCAAAGCCCTTCAAGCTTGGCCTCTTTTAAAGAACAAACCTTACCTTCCTTTTCAGACAGACAATATCACAACAGTGGTATATGTCAATCATCAAGGGGGAACTCGAAGTTCCCTAGCCATGAAAGAAGTATCTTGGATATTTTCTTGGGCAGAAACCAATTCCTGTCTCATCACTGTGATTTACATCCCAGGTGTGGACAACTGGGAGGCAGATTATCTCAGCCGTCAGTCACTACACCCGGGGGAATGGTCTCTCCACCAGAATATATTCTTACAAATTGTTCAAATCTGGGGTCTTACTCAAATAGATCTCATGGCCTCTCATTTGTTAAAGAAACTTCCCAGTTACCTTGCAAAGTCACAGGATCCTCAGGAAGAAATGATGGATGCTCTAGCAGTCCCTTGGTCACTGCAATATGCTTATATATTTCCTCCACTAGTTCTGATGTCCAGAGTGATTTCAAAAATCAAAATGAAACAATCATCTGTAATTCTGTTCCTGCATGGCCTCTCAGAATTTGGTATGCAGATCTAGTTTGGATGTCCAGCTCCCACCATGGCATCTTTCTCTAAGACCAGACCAGGTTCCTTCTTTCATTCAGATCTAAAATCTCTGAACTTAATAGTGTGGCGATTGAAAGCCTAGTTCCCAGTCACAGAGGTTTTTTCAGACTCTGTGATTAATACTATGATTAAAGCAAGAAAACCTGTGTCCAGGAAAATGTATTATAAGATTTGGAAAACTTATATTTCCTGTTGTTACAATCATAATTTTTCTTGGCATTCATTTAGAATTCTTCAGTTTCTTCAAAATGGTTTAGATAAAAATGTATCTGCCAGTACCTTGAAAGGACACATATCTGCACTTTCTGTAATGTTTCACAGAAAGATTGCTCATCTTCCAGATTTTTACTGTTTTGTTCAGGCTTTGTCCAGAATAAAGCCTGTTATTAAGTCTATGGGGCATATTTATCAAAGCATCAATATCAGTGCATTCACCAGCACCAATACACTCGCCAGACATCGCTGACGCGGATCCACATATGATCCCCTTATTTATAAAAAAAAACTGTCAAAAACACGTGCGTCAAGTATGGAGCGATGAGCATCGGACTGTTGTTAACTAACAGTCATCTGTGTTATTCAGGTTTTTCCCAACTTTATTTATACCATTTCATTACTGTCCATGAACAAGCACATTTCTCTAAAGCTAATCTTTTATTTTCATCTGTTAATGTACAAGAAATAGATAAATTTGTACCTCAACAAACAATATCTCATAGAAAGTTATTTTTATCTTTATTTGTTATATAAAAAAAATATGTTATATAATACTTTCACATAAATTAATGTGTATTTGTATTTCTAGAAGTCATGATATGCTTTTATCTCATGTTTTTTTTTAATAAATGATAATTAATGCTAGAATTTGTACATATATCTTTGCACATACTATAACTATATATATATATATTGTTTATCATATCTCTGTGTTTATTTATACCACTATATGTATATAGTGTAAATGTATTATTATTCTCAGCATGACTAATTGCGAATATAGCATGTCATCAGGGTATCATATGTATTTATTTGCAATCAATGGATATTTTAAGAGCCGGGCCAGTTTTCTCTCTGTACCAGTGTAACCCCTCCTGATTGCAATCTAGTTTTAAAAACCACCCCTACACAGGTGTTATAAAATGGTCTGGCATATAAGATGACATTTCTTACTGAAAAAGAAATTCAAGAGAAGGAAGAAATACACTGAAAATAGCATGACAGTAAAGAGGTGATTTTAATTTCTGCTGTATCTGAATCATGACAGTTTTATCTTAGGTGGGCTATCCCTTTGAGCTATCATCTTAGATTATATAAGATTATATTGAAACAAACATTAATTGATTTTTAAAATCACTGTCTAAAATATTACACTGTGGGGCCTATCTATCAAGCTCCGAATGGAGCCTGATGCCCCGTTATGAAGCAGTTATGAAGCAGCGGTCACAAAGACTGCTGCTCCATAACCTGTCCGCCTGCTCTGAGCAGGCGGACAGACATCGCCGGAAATCAACCCGATCGAGTAAAATCGGGTTGATTGACACCACCTGCTGGCGGCCGATTGGCCGCGAGTCTGCAGGGGGTGGCATTGCACCAGCTGCTCTTGTGAGCGCCTGGTGCAATGCTGAATACGTAGAGCGTATTGCTCTCTGTATTCAGCAAAGTCTAGCGGACCTGATCCGCACTGTCGGATCAGGTCCGCCAGACTTTGGTAAATAGAGGCCTGTGTGTCCTAATGTCAGCATCAATGTTTATCTTTAATACTAATTCTACATATACATACTTTCAAAGTATAATACACAATGTAACAAATGCTGATTAGTGATCAATGACACAAGTATCAATCAATTTGATTTGTTAGTGATAGTTTAAAATGTATATTTGAATCAGATTGGCTGATGTCATAAATCATGTGATTATGCATATTCCAATCAAAAGTAGTTGAAAAATTTACTAGTGTGTGGGTTGTTTAGGAGTTTGCGTCACAATTGGTGCGAAAAGTGTTGCATCAAAATTGGTGCGAAGTGGAGAGTGAGACTTGTAGTACATGGCTTAAATATGGTGCACATAGATTTTTCACAAAAAATAAAAAGGAAAGTAGCTATATTATGTTGTGTATTTATTTAATTTGTATATCTATTAGTGTGACAAGTTTGGGGCACAACTTTTCAACAAATTTGGAGAAATAATATTGTCCCCTTGCTTTGTAATAAGAGACACATTTGTAACATAATTTATAAGTAGTGAGGTATTTTTCATTTTTATCCCTATATTTACTAGTGCACCAAATGTGGAGCAATAATATTGTTTGATTTAGAAATGGTATACAATTGTAATAGAGTTTCTAATTTACTTCAATTATGTAATATACTTCATTGTCTTGCAGCATCGAACATAAGCTTTCTGTATTCAGACTCCCATTGATTTCTACGGCATCCGCGGCTTCAAGGGTGGCGGATTGAAAACTAGGTACGTGGCGTCGGAATAGACGCGAGCGTACCTGTTAAATGTTTGATAAATTGGGAAAATGGTCAAATAGAGTTGAATGTGACTTTGAAACATCTGTAATGACACAAGCATTGATCTGCGTCGGATTGAGATCGCAGGAGTGTATATTGCGTTGAGAATTTCAACATTTGACGATCTTGACGCTTTGATAATTATGGCGGATCAATCTCGCGACAGATATGACACATAATTCAAGCGTATTTTCAGTTGACGCTTTGATAAATATGACCCTATTTCTCCTCAATGGAGTCTTAATCTAGTGTTGCAGATTTTACAGGCTCCTCCTTTTGAGCCTATGCATTCTTTAGACATTAAACTACTTTCTTGGAAAGATTTGTTTCTTTTGGCTATCTCTTCTGCTAGAAGAGTTTTTGAATTATCTGCCCTTTCTTGTGAAACTTCTTATCTAATTTTTCATCAAGATATAGCAGTTTTGCGGACTATTAATTTTTTTGCCAAAGGATGTTAATTATAACAACATTAACAGGGGAAATTGTTGTTCCCTCTTTATGTCCTAATCCTAAGAATGATGCTGAAAAATCTTTGCATTCTTTGGATGTTGTCAGAGCTTTGAAATATGTTGATGCCACTAAAGATTTCAGAAAGACTTCCAGTTTATTTGTTATGTTTTTCTGGTTCAAGAAAGGGCCAGAAAGCTTCTGCTATTTCTTTAGCCTCTTGGTTAGTTAAAACTTCTGATTCACAAAGCTTATTTTGAAGCGGGTCAGTCTCCGGCCTCAAAGAATTACAGCTCACTCTATAAGACCAGTTGCCACATCTTGCGCTTTCAAGAATGAAGCTTCAATTGATCAAATCTGTAAAGCGGCCACTTGGTTTTCTTTGCATACTTTTACCAAATTTTACCATTTTGATGTTTTTGCCTCTTAAGAAGCAGCTTTTGGTAGAAAGGTTCTTCAGGCAGTGGTCACTCTTTGATTCTATTAGACATGTGCATTTCGTTCCAAATTGAAATTCGGATGAATTTGTCAAATTTGGAGCTTCGGATCGATTTAAATTTCCAAATTACACTTGCAATGAAACTAAACTAATCCAAATGCATTTGTAACGAATAAATCAGAATTAGTTTGGATTTATTTGTTACATTCGAATGGCCATGGACTAATCACAATTACACTAGTATTGTACAGTATATTTGGTTATATCACTCCGCTAGCTCTGTGCAGGGCACATTACGTAGCTGGTACCTGTGAGGTTGGTACTTAGGTTGGATGTGGTGTGTATTACATTAGTATTATGTACTGTATATTAGGTTATATACCTTTGCTAGCTCTGTTTATATTGTGTAGCTGGTACCTGTGAGGTTAGTACTTATGTTGATTCAGATGGGTTACACCTAATATACAGTACATAATACTAGTCTAAAACACAGCACATCCCACCTAACACATAATAAACTTCCAAATTTACGAATGGAATCTGAACCGAATACATCCGATTACATCCAAATTTATTCAAATCCGAAACAAATACATTCAAATGTATCTGAATTCGAATCAGACCAAAAATGAAAATAAAAAAACCCAGAATCGGTCCAAACCAAAACAAATTTTTCCACCACGCACAAGTCTAGATTCTATTGCCTATAATTTTGTTTAGTTTTTTAGTTATTAAAAGACTTTAATTTTGGATTTATTTTCTCAGCAAAAAAGCTGTTTACATTTTATCCCTCCCTTTATTTTGTTACTCGTGGACTTCCACAGCTTGGGTATTATATCCCATCAGTAACAAATCATGGACTCTCGCCACCTATATGAAAGAAAATATAATTTATGTAAGTACTTACCTGATAAATTAATTTATTTTAAGGTGGCGAGAGTCCACAAGGTCCTCTCCCTATTGTGGGTTGTTTTTTTAAAAGAGCACAACTTTTTTCCTGTTCCTTTTTTGATGGCTTTTTCTTACTCATTTTTTACACCTCAAACTGAGATATGAGTGAGTTGGGTGGGGTATTTATAGGCTTTGAGGTTTGGGAAACTTTGCCTCCTCCTGGTAGGAATGTATATCCCATAAGTAACAAATCATAGACTCTCGCCACCATGAAAGAAATTAATTTATCAGGTAAGTTCTTACATATATTATGTTATTTGAACTGCTCTTATACAAGGTAATCCTGAAGACCTGGCCTGTTGGGGAGGCCTGAGGACGGGTTTTGTAAACCAGTGCTCAGTCTAGACAAGTGTGATTAGATTGACGTAACTGAGTAGATCTCCTGTGTTTTTTGTTAAAGGGACAGTTTTTTTTTTTTATTATTAAAAAGATAGACAACACCTTTAATACCCATTCCCCAGCTTTACACAATTCAAATAGTTATATTAATATACTTAATAACTTCTAAACCTCAAAATCTCTGACTGGTTCTAAGCCTCTGCAGGCCACCTCTTATTTAAGTGCATTTTATCCTTTTTTCACAGCCTGACAGTGCTAGTTCATATGTGCCATATAGAAAACATTGTACTCACTCCTGTGGAGTTATTTATGAAGCAGCACTAATTGGCTAAAATGCAAGTTTGTAAATAGCACTGAGATTAGGGGGAAGTCTGCAAAGTCTTACATACAAGGTAATCACAGAGGTAAATAGTATGTTAATATAACAGTGTAGGTTATGCAAAACTGGGGGATGGGTAATAAAGGAATTATCTATCTTTTAAAACAACAAAAATTCTGGTGTTGACTGTCCCTTTAATATACTTTCTACCTCTGTAATTACTTCATATCTAAGCCTCTGCAGACCACCCCTTTATTTTAGTTATTTTGACAGAATTGCATTTTAGCCAATCAGTGCTTACTAATAAGTAACTCCACAGTAGTGAGCACAATGTTATATATATATATATATATAGCACACATGAACTAGCTCTGTCTAGCTGTGAAAAAACAGTCAAAATGCACTGAGATAAGAATATATATTTTTGTTAAATTTTTAACATGCATTATAATAAATCCTTACAGTTTGATAGTAGCTTGCTGCATATAATTCCCCTAGATTTTTCCTTTTGTTTTAGTGTTTGTAGTAATTTTGGGGGCATTGCACCGGCTGAGTGAGCCTATCTGTTTTGCATTATTTCATATGTAACAGTACCAGTACATTTGTGTAAATAATCTCAATTAATATAATTAATGTTAGGCTTGCATATTTATTTCTAATTGTATGTTTTACATGCTTAAAGGGACATGAAACCCAATTTTTTTCTTTCATGATTTAGAAAGAGTATGCTATTTTAAACAACTTTCTAATTTACTTCTATTATCTAATTTGCTTCATTCTCTTTATATACTTTGCTCAAAAGCATATCTAGATAGGCTCAGTAGCTGCTGATTGGTTGCAGCACATAGATTCCTCATGTGATTGGCTCACCCATGTGCATTGCTATTTCTTCAACAAAGGATATCTAAAGAATGAAGTAAATTAGATAATAGAAGTAAATTGGAATAATGTTTAAAATTGCATGCTCTACCTGAATCATGAAAGAAAATGTTTGGGTTTAGCGTCCCTTTAAATGAAAATGTAAGATTTGCAGTTTCTTTTTTAATTTTTGTTATGTGTTAGTAAATATTTCTAGCAATTTGTTTTCTATGCAGCAAGGTAATGTAGGCAGTTTTAAATTATTTTCATTGCAACTTTTATAGGAAAAAAAAACCCATGCAATTAATTTTTAGGCATTTATGGATTGTCTGCTATGACTAGTACATTTTTGGGCTCTGCTGTGAAACCATTAGGAATGAAATGTGATTTCAGTTGTCATTAATATAGGCTCAGTTTGATCATGCAAAGATATATATCTGCAAATTGCAGCAGCTCTCTCAAGAGATGCGTGAGTTTATATTCAGCTCTAAGCTTGATTTTCTTTCATGATTTGGATAGAGAATACAATTTTAAACAACTTTCCAATTTACTTCGATTATTTAATGTGCTTTATTCCCTGGGCATCTGAAATGTTTAGTCATACTATATTTAAAGACAAACTAAAATCAAAATTAAACTTTCATGGTTCAGAAAGTGCATGCAATTTTAAGAAACGTTTTAATTGACTTCTATTATTTTTCTTATATGCACACTTTCTGAGACACCAGCTTCTACTGAGCATGTGCACAAGTTCACAGTGTATACATATACTAGTCTGTGATTTGCTGATTGCTGTCACGTAACACAGGGGACAAGGAAATGAGGAAAAAAAAATAATTTGTCAGAAATTTTTATTAGACATAATATTAAAGTTTAAACATACGCCAGGGTCTCCCGGTATACTTAGTGATTGGCTGATTGCTGTCACGTGATTAGGGATGGGCGAATGTTTCTAAAAATTCGAAATTTAAAACGAATTTTGATACATTCGTTCGTTCGAATCGAATTTCGAATGTTTATATAACATTCTAACATTCTATTTTCGAATTTTCATTTTCAAATTTTTCAATAAAATTCGAAAATATTCGTTCAAATAATAGAATATTTAGCTATGTATTCATTCAATTTCGAAATGTAATATTCGAATTCGAATGTGACATTAAAATTTGAAATAGTATTTCTAGTCTAATACTGTGTTTTAAATGTGATATTCGATTCGAATGTGATATTCAATTTGAATGTGAAATTCAAATTCGAAATAGTATTTCTAGTCTAATACTGTTTTATAAATGTAATATTCGAATTCGAATGTGACATTCGATTCGAATGTGACATTCGAAATAGTGTTTCTAGTCTACAATTGTGTTTTTATAAATGTAATATTCGAATTCGAATGTGATATTCGAATGTAACATTCGAATTCGAATGTGACATTCATATTCAAATGTGACATTCGAATTTGAATGTGACATTCGAAAACTGTAAATAACATTCGAAAAGCGAATTTTTAAGAATATTCGTTCTTATCAACATTCTATTATGTAAATCGAATTTCTACAATAACATTCGTTCTAACATTCGAATTCGGATATAAACACATTCGCCCATCCCTACACGTGATACAAGGGAAAAGGAAATGGGTTAAAAAATACATTTGTCAGAAATTTTTATTAGGCGTAATATTAAAGTTTAAACATATGCCGGGGTTTCCATCTGTACTTTGTCCTCCATTGCATTCGAATGTGACATTAAAATTTGAAATAGTATTTCTAGTCTAATACTGTGTTTTAAATGTGATATTCGATTCGAATGTGATATTCAATTTGAATGTGAAATTCAAATTCGAAATAGTATTTCTAGTCTAATACTGTTTTATAAATGTAATATTCGAATTCGAATGTGACATTCGATTCGAATATGACATTCAAAATAGTGTTTCTAGTCTACAATTGTGTTTTATAAATGTAATATTCGAATTCGAATGTGATATTCGAATGTAACATTCGAATTCGAATGTGACATTCATATTCAAATGTGACATTCGAATTCGAATGTGACATTCGAAAACTGTAAATAACATTCGAAAAGAGAATTTTTAAGAATATTCGTTCTTATCAACATTCTATTATGTAAATCGAATTTCTACAATAACATTCGTTCTAACATTCGAATTCGGATATAAACACATTCGCCCATCCCTACACGTGATACAAGGGAAAAGGAAATGGGTTAAAAAATACATTTGTCAGAAATTTTTATTAGGCGTAATATTAAAGTTTAAACATATGCCGGGGTTTCCATCTGTACTTTGTCCTCCATTGCAAACTTTTAGGTAACAGAGAGCTCTTCTATTTCTTTGGGAAACAGCTCGCCACTCGCAGGTACAGACCCTTTTTCTTTATAGAATTTCATGAGGGTATACAATAATGTGTGTGTGTGTGTGTATTCACACTCACTGGATTGGTAGAAAGTATTTTAGGACTAAATTACAAGTGGAGCATTCTTTAAAGCTCCTGCTTGAGTGTTAACTGCGTTAGAAGTAGACTTTTTGCGAGCGTCGGGTTGCATACATGGTGGCTCGTGGTTTATTCAAATGGGGGTTCACAATACCAGGAATAAAAGCTCTGCCCATTTTAATATATATATATATATATAAATATATATATAAATATATATTTATATATATTTATATTTATCTACAGAGATGTTCCAATAGTACAGCACTCATAATTATAAAAAGATGCAAATAGTTTTCAATTAAATAAATATTTTGATAAAGTGTGAAATCTGCAAATAATGTAATTCATATGGGTGCTGTTGGCCCCATCCACTCCTACCAGATATAAATGCCCGCAGTACCAAGACTAGAGACCATTCTAGACCTGATATAATAATAAAATGCAGTTTACAGCAACAAAACTCTCAGATGCAATAATCAGGAAGTGTATCTTAAATTTTACATGAACAGTGCAATGAACAATGAGAGGCGGCGTTCCTAGCAGCGACCACGGACCTGGCGAGGTAACCGGAAATGATACCGGTTTCAATGCAGACTTCCCATAGAGAGCCAACGGAGTGCCGTAGCAGTGGCGAAACCCAGCCACTATACAAGTGCATAAACGAAGAGAAAAAGCTGGCACTGCATCGGGGTTCCATAAAACTATAATGCTTTATTAAACATGATTAAAAAAATAAACAGCTACATCCGCTATATAATAGGCTTAAGAAAAAAGGTACAAAATGTCAAGTACAAGGCAGGGGAGAGTGAGACACAAGTAATGTCTGACTAGTTTCGAGTCCTCACAGGACTCTTATTCATAGACATAAAAAGGAGAAAGAGAGGCCCGCATTTAAAGGGAAGCCTGTGTGCAAAAAGCAGCTGGTTCCTATACAAATTAATTAGGAAACCAGGTTGTGGTTAACTTCTAAATGTGCAGGTCACTCCTAATCCTTAACAAAAATGATAAAAACAAATAATGAAATTCTCAGAAACATAATGTTTGATTGAACAGTAGATAATCTCATTTGTAAATACTTGGTAGGGAAGGTACACTTAACAATCACTGTGTAAGATGTATTTAGAAAGTGTGATTTCCTAATATCCTCAACTTTACAAGAAAATAAATTTATAAGAAATTTATAAAAAACTATCTTCCTATGGGATAAAATGAAACATGTAAGATGGAAATAAAGCTATATTTATATCCTGTTGATAGATTTAGGTCAAAGAATTGTATATGAATATATAGACATATATCAAATATATGAATATAATATATGTGAGTAATGTGGTACATTCATTCTTAGATGAAGATAGACATTCTTAGATGAAGATAAACATTTCACACTTTAAGTGTCAATGAAGAAATTTATATCACATTCACGATTCATACCCCTAGGGCAGTGCTTTCCAAACTGTGTGTCGGGACACACTAGTGTGTCGGCAGCAGTGTGTAGGTGTGTCCCTGCTTCAGCACAAATTTTTTAAAAATTTTTTTTTTTTGGTTTCTGACTTTCCGCGTGCCTGCTACGCATATCACATGGTTGACACATGATTGATGCCTAGGGGGACCCAGATCATCTTAACCTATTGGTGCAGCTCAGTGGGAACTGAAACTATTCCCATTGGCGGCACATTGACTCCTGACTGCACATGTAGTCTAATTAATTGGCTTGTGACTGCATGTGTAGTCAGTGAGTGGAACAGCAGTGTGTATGCAGTGCGGGCAGTAGTCAATCAGACTCACCGAGCTCTGAGGGCGGCAGCTTAAATGCTGAGCTGAAGTCAGTGGGGTTTTTTTTGCAGCTAGCTCCCAGTAATGCATTGCTGCTGCTGCTCTTGATATATGGATAGGAAGTGGAAGCTTAAAAATGCTTGATGATGAAATGCGAGTGTCTTTCGCTAATATTCCACCAAATATTCAGAAACTGTGTTCATCCTATCAACCTCATACATCCCATTAAAATAGTAAGTAGCTATTGGTGGTGTTAAACTTTTTTTTAATTCTTGCACATACTTACATACTGTTACTTGTAAATACATTTTGTTATTATATAATTTATGTATCTGTCCGTATCTCTTAAAACAAGTTAGTTTAACCCCCTTTTTGCTAGTACAACTAAATTACTGTGTCGCGAAATGAGGTAGGTCTAAAAAGTGTGTCACCAACATGAAAAGTTTGGAAAGCTCTGCCCTAGGGGAACGAGTTTGTAATTTTAACATCCAGAATAATTCTTTCTTTTCCAAAGATTTAAATTTATTTCCACCTCTGATGGGCAAATTTACAGTGTCAATTATTTTTATGCTTATATTGGCTTCGTTGGTGACGTGAAAACTAGTAAAGTGATTGGCTACTGCGGAATCTTTATTATAATTTTTTGTGTCTCTTGTGTGTTCATTAAACCGCTTTCTGACTTCCCTAGAGGTTTGTCCTGTGTACTGCAATTTGCATATATTACATGTAAGGAGATATACCACAAAGGTGGTGCTGCAGTTTGCATAGAAATCTAAAGTATATTCTTTTTCTGTGCTAGTGCTGAAAAATACATTTCCTTCCTGAATATGTGAGCACATGTTACAATTTCGTCTGCCATATTTGTAATTTCCCTTATGTGTTAACTAATGTTGTTTGTTTCCTTTAGTTCTCACAACTAAGCTAGGGGATATTGTTTGTCCCAAAGTTTTTGATAATAATAACATATTTGATGTTATTAATGAGGGGTCTTAGAGTATCATCTCCTGAAAGTATGTGTGAATGTTTTTGTAAAATTTTTACAATGTCATTATATTGTTTAGAATATGCTGTGGTGAAAACTATTGCATCCTTGAAACGAGTCATTTCTCTTTTTCTTATTATTATGTGCTCCTAAGTTTGTGTTGTAATTTTTTATTTCTTTTCTACATTTTTCTAAACTATTAGCATTGTATCCTCTACAGATTAGTCTTTTTTTTAATTCCAAAGATTGTGTTTCATAAATTTGATCTGACTTTGTATTTCTCTGTATTCTAATGAATTGACTACGTGGTATTGTTTGATTAAATGTGTAGGATGTTGGGACGTGGCGTACAGAATAGTATTGCCTGCAGTTTCCTTACGATAAGTGCTTGTGACAATGCAGTTGTCAATGATTTCTAATGTGAGATCTAGATAGTTAACACTCTGTGTGCTGAATATCCCTGTAAATTTTAAATTACATGGATTAACATTGATGTAATCCATAAAAATATTAAATTTTGCATCATCCAGTGGTTTTTTTACAATGACCAACAGATCATCAATGTAACGAATGTATAATAGGATGTCTTCGAGCCAAGGATTGTGTGTATTGTAAATATGTGACAATTCCCACCAGGAGACATATAAGTTTGCAAAGGCAGGGGCAAACTTTGCCCCCATGGCGGTGCCACATATTTGATTATAAAAACATCCATCAAACCAGAAATAGTTATGTGAGAGTAAGAATCTTAACACATCTCCTACATATTGTTTGATATGGATATTTAGATCCATCTCTCTCTGTAGAAAAAATTCTATTGCTTGTACCCCTAGATCTTGGGGGATGCATGTATATAGTGAGAACACATCAATTACTGCCCATGAATAATTCTCCTTCCAACTTACAGTGTCCACAATTTCAATTAATCTGGCACTGTCCTTTAGATAGGGGAGTTGTTTCTTTGCAATAGGTTGTAATACATCGTCTAGCCATGCCCCCAAAGGCTCAAACAAGGACCCCACCCCTGAAACAATGGGTCTCCCTGGAGGGGAGATGGGGTCCTTGTGAACCTTGGGGACATGGTAGAAAATAGGAGTAAGGGGATGTTCAGGTATTAAATTGGAAATATCCTTTTCTCCAAAGACACCCAAAGCTACACCTTCCATGACAATGGATTGTAATTTCTTTTTATATAAAAAAAATAGGGTTACGTGGAAGTTTTCTATATGTTTCTGTGTGATTAAGTTGTTTCATGGCTTCATTAAAGTAAGCTTCTTTAGCTTGAATAACAATGCTGCCGCCCTTATCCGCATTTTTTTTTTTGAAAAAAGCTTTATTGAATGACCAGAATTGAGAGACGTACAATCAATGATAAACAAACAAATATAACAGATTACATATTATGCATATTGCTAGTAGTACAGCAAAAGTAACAGTGCATAAGTAAAAGTTTTTTGGAAACTGTACTCCTGGTATATGTTTCTGGTACATTGTTAACAATTTCAGCCTATCTTTTACGCATCAAAATTTTTGAAAGCTGTATCCCATAGTTAGGATGGAAAATCAGCCCGGGTATCGAGCTATACCCAATCAGAAAAGTAAGAAGATAGAAAGAAGAGAAGAGGGGGGGGGGAGGAGGGAGGAAGGGCAAAAGCATGGGGAGAGAGGGAAAAAAAAAAATTATATCTCACATCATTCCAAACCACTATTATATATGTGTACCTCCCAGTTCCACATCTTCACATCAGTGAAGTTAGCACCCTACACCTGGAATTTAGATGTTTTTCCCTTCCCAGATCAGACTCATATGTTCGTGTAGATCCAGCTTTCCTATCTTAAGGTTGTGAAACCTCTCCAGACCGAGCAGATCGCTTACCCCACTCTTCCACTCAGTAAAGTTTGGCACAATAACCGACTTCCAATGTTTTGGGATCAAACTCTTTGCACAATTCAATATCAATAGAAGAAGTCTATGTTTTGCCTCTATAACAATTTTGGGTAAATTATGGAATAGCAAGTATTGAGGGTTCGGGAGTATGATCACCCTGAGAAGCCGTCTACTCTCTGCAAGAACTCTCTCCCAGAAGTCATGAATTCTCGGACACGACCACCAAATGTGCAGGATGTGCCCATCTCCCCACAACCCTTCCAGCATTCATCACTAGCCTGCGGATAAATCTTATGCAGCCTTTGCGGGGTCAGGTACCACCGGCTTAAAAATTTGAAGTGCATCTCTTGCAACCTCATGGATACCGATGTCGTCTTTGCCCTATTAAAGATCTGCCACCAATCCTTACAGGTGATGTTTAGGTCAAGTTCCGCTCGCCATGCCTCTGTGTAGGAGGGCAACATCTCATCATTCCTTGTCAGTAGAAGCTTATATAAACGGGAGATCAAATGCCCTGGCGTTTGATCCAATGTGCAGATATTTTCAAAAATGGTCTTCTCTCGCGTGAGGAGGGACACATCTTTGTGTCCCTTAATATAATGATGGAACTGTGCCACCCTAAACCAAGATGAAAAAAGCCATCGATTCCATTTCATTAGATTTTCCTGAGTTTGGAGTTTGCCTTCATCGAATGCATTAGATATGGCTGCTTCTGCTAGTGTATAGGTATATCTCTGGGGTCGGGCTTTATTTGCTAGGGCGTTATCAGGATTTTCAAAGGCTGGTGTTACCGGTAATGGTCTAGAAGAGATGGAAGCATCCTTCTTGACCCAAGAGTCCCACCCATTGAAGACATCGCTTATAAGGGGATAGTGGTGTATTAGAGGGGACCGATTTTCAATCGATATCCATGCGAGTGCACCCACATTACCCCTTTGGTTACTGAACGCCACCCAGCCCAGCTCCTGTTCCCACATTGCTGGATCCAGTATACACAGTCCATCAAGACATAGAGTCCTCTACCTTGGGTATCCTGGTTAGCCGGTTCAGCCAGCTGGTTTGCTGTGAATACCAGCCTGCCCCTATAGGCACATTGGAGTGCCTTTTCACATTGTGAGTACCCTGCACATGTCTTATATTTGTCGTTGGCTTCTTCAGATTCACACATACGGCGCCTCTTTCCTGTGTTTGATTTTAGATTTATAACCTTTGGAGGGTGAAGATCGAGTGCTGCCTCCAGTCCAATAGAAGACAGATACCTATACCAGATTGGGTTATCCTGGACTTTGTATATTTGTCTATCATCCTGATCTAGGATTGGGTATAATATTGTGAATACACACACTTACATTGTATCTATGTTATATTAGTACTTTGTTGATTGTTTGTCTGAAACATCCATATATGGTCACGTGGGCCTACATATATATTCTACACCGTTCTTAATAGCGCCCCCTATTGGGTTATTCCCTTTGTTCACATTACCCCTTTGTAAGATTTCACAGTCCAGATGAACCCATGCTTTGTCTGCATTGTTGTGACACCAATGGACTAGGCGCTGGGCATTTATTGCCTTGAAATATATTTTCAACAAGGGGACTCCAGCGCCCCCCCTGTCTCTAGGCATATACATTGTGCTCTTCCTAATTCTTGGCCTTAAGCCATTCCAGATATAGGCTTCCGTTTCTGACTGAATCTGATGAATAAGGGGCATAGCCGACCAGAGCGGGAGAGCCTGCATGACATATAGGACCCTTGGCAGCACATTCATTTTGACCGCATGGATGCGGCCCATTCACGAGATGGACTTATTTTTCCATTTGGTCATGTCTTCTGTTACTGCATCTCTAATCAGTTTGTAGTTCATTTAAACTGTTTCAGCCAACACCGGAGTCAGATAAACCCCCAGGTACTTCAGGCAGCGTGGAGCTATGCTGAGAGGGCATTTGTCACAAGCTTCAAGAAAGACATCAGTTGGTATTGTCACATTCAGAATCTCAGATTTCGAAGCATTGAGCAAAAAGTCCAAGACCTTTCCAAAATCCTCAAATTCAGTCAATAAGGCTGAAAGTGATAACGATGTATCGGAGAGCGTCACAAGGACGTCGTCCACATACATTGCCAGTTTGTACTCCCTGGGACCAATAACTACACCTGAAATGCTAGGGTTATTACGAATCTTACAGGCAAGTGTCTCCATTATTAGAGCAAATAATAGGGGTGACAGGGGACACCCCTGTCTCGTCCCGTTAGTGATCGGAAAGGGTTTTGAGAGCATGCCATTAACCCGGACCTTGGCGCTAGGTGTTGAGTATAGCGAGAAGATCGTACGGATGATGCCTTCACCGAATTCCAGCTTGACCAGCGTATGCCGCATAAATGACCAGTTGATCCGGTCAAAGGCTTTTTCAGCATCCGTGGACACAAGTGCCAACGGAGCTGAAGTATTATGCGCGAAACATATCAATTGGGTCACTTTGAGAATGTTATCCAGGGCCTCTCTGCTCGGGACAAACCCTACCTGGTCCGTCGAGATAAGTTGCGGTAAAAGCTTAGCAAGGCGATTCGCTATGAGTTTTGCTAGGATCTTTATATCCGAGTTTAGGAGCGATATTGGCCTGTAGCTACCAGGCTGCTTTTCAGGTTTCCCTGATTTGTGTATGACTGAAATATGCGCCTCAAGCATAGACCCCGGCAGGACGGTGCCTTCTGAAATCTGATTAAACATTCGTAGTAGATGAGGTATCAGTTTGTCCTGGAATATTTTATAATACCGCATTCCGAACCCATCTGGGCCCGGGCTTTTACCCCCTGGGAGTAGTTTGATCGCTAGCTGAATCTCCTCTACCGTAAATGGGGCCTCAAGTTGCTCAGTTTCTATTTGCGTTAATCCGGGCATTTCTAATCCGCCCAGGTAGTCCAGTATAGCTTTCTCTCGGCTTTCTTCGAGTGCCTCATCTTGGCTCCCTATGTCTCTAGGGTGCAAGTTGTATAAGGTTTCATAGAAATGTCCGAAGGCGTCAGCAATTGCTGGGCCTTCTTGCTGTTCATTACCAAATTGATCAGTAATCTCATAAACATAGGTTTTGAGTCTCTGGCGCACTACAGCACGCGCTAGCAGTTTCCCAGCCTTATTACTCTGCTCGAAGTAATGTTGTCTAAGTTTGAGGGCTTTTGCTTGTTGTTCTTTTTGTAAATAACTCAAAAGTGCTGTTCTTGTCCTTGCCAGATCCGCCTGCAATGTACTATCGGCCGGTCGTATCTTATGTGTGCTTTCAGCCTGTGCTACACTCTCCAAGAGAGCAGCATAGTGTGATCGTTTCTCCCGTCGTAGAGCCGACGCATGCCTGATCAAAACGCCCCTTAGGACGCACTTATGCGCCTCCCACACTGTGGTATCAGCCAGCCCTTCTCTTGTATTATTGCGGAAATATTCTTCAATAGTGCTATTTAGTTTTTGTTTCAACATGTTGTCATCTAGTAAGGATTCATCCAAGCGCCATATAAATGGTGTGATTGGCTTCTCTGGCCATTCTATAGAGCATTTCACTGGGGCATGATCAGACCAAGTGATTTGTCCTATACTGCTGCTGGTTACATAAGGCAGCCCTGTAGAATCTGTGAAGATGTAATCAATCCTCGTGTATTTCCCATGTGGATGGGAATGGAATGAATAGTTCTTAGTGGTTGGGTGCATTGTGCACCATATATCATGGAGAACCAAATCTCTCATACATTTAGCTATCTGTTTAACTACTTTATGCTTGGTACTGGATAGACCATCCGAAGCATCAAGAGTGGGGCAGAATGAGACGTTAAAATCCCCTCCTAGGAATATAATTCCTTTCTGTGCCTCTAGAATCTCGTTCTTCAGTTTTTAAAAAAAAACATCTTGCGCCAGATTAGGGGCATAAGCATTAATGAAAGTTACATACTTTCCATATAAAGTTCCGACCAATATCAGGAATCTACCATCTGGGTCTTTTATAGTCTTCTCCATCCGGAAAGGCACACCAGCTCCAAACAGGATCCCCACCCCAGAAGCAAAGTACGCCATTGGGAAGTTTTGGTGGTACCAATTGGGTTCTCTATATTTGGAGAAATGCGTCTCCTGGAGGTACACAATATCCCCTCCCATCCTTTTGAGATCTCTAGTCACAAGTGATCTTTTCCCAGGGTTGTTAAATCCCTTCACATTAATTGTGATAAGTTCCATCGTCAATTTACCAGTGCCTCTCATATTGCAATCCGGGGGATAGACTGTGATGGGTGAGGTAGATTATTTGGTAATGAAGGGGCAATGTGGCAATCAAGGAGAGAGAAAAAAAAAAAAAAAAGGGGGAGGAGAAGAGGGAGGTAGGGAAGGAAAGTTGAGGGAAGAGATCTAAGGTATAGTTGATGAGCGGTATAAGCAAGAAAGCTAAGATAAGAAGGGTGCTATCAAAGAAAAAGGATATAACCGTCCCACAGGGGGCCTTAGGAGAGAGCCAAAAAGTGGGAAGTTAGTACCTAAGAGAAAAAAAAGAAAAGGATGAGGAAAGGAAGAGGAAACAAGACAATAAAGTGGAGAAAAGGTATAGTCACTCTCCACTAATAAGTATGGATAAACAAATAAAGGGGGTAGTAACCCCTATACTCTCAGCAAATGAAATATTATATTTAGATGATATAACTTGTGGATAAACACAACAATTTGTTAATAAAACATGAATTTTGACTCATCATATCAGGTAGAGAGGGTGCATACCATGGATGGCTGCCCGTAATCTAACTGTAGACGTCCTAAAGGCGCTTGGCGCTATATTATCCCCAAAGTGACCCCCATCTTATGTACTAAGGGACCCTCGGCTTGTCTGGCTCTAATTCAAGGCTACGTTTCAACTTAGTGGTCGAAATTAACTAATCAGTGTCAAATGCTATATCCCTAGATGGGAGTACGTCTTAAGGGCCTATCTCCTGGGATTCTAGGGGATTAAGATCCCATCTAGGATAAGGTTATATTTTGAAATCCCTTTTGTGATGTGGGGAATTTAGTTAGTAGTATCATACAGCGCACATTTAATAGGGCATTACAAGGCTAGTGTGCCCCCACGCTCAGCGTAAAGTCTACAAAGCATGGGTAGCATAGCCAAAGATCAAGGCACTGAGATATGACAAGACAGAACTATACTTAGAATCAAAATATGCTGTTATAAACCTAGAATGAGTAAATACAGTGCTGACTACCTTAGATATATATGTACTGTGCTAAAACAGTGGCATTAAACATTTGTGGGTTACATTTCTAAGAACAGTATCTATTAATAATCTGTATTGCTCTACAGCCAATACGTTTAAATCAGCCATTACTGACTGCGGCCTACGTAGTATTTCAGTCATATGGAGCATTTGATATAGGCCACAGATATTACAAATTACATACTGGACAGCAGTTTTCAACATTAAGTATCAGTATACGTTAAACAGCAAACATTCTGATGAAGTCATGTCCATAGCCAGGTCCAGGTGGCTAATGTCTCCCCCAAATGAGAGAGTCTTTTATATAGAACAGTAGAGAGTTATTCTAATCTAATCAGAGTGCAAATATAGAGAACATAACATTTGTTATAAACTGTAGACATTATAATTAACTAAATTAACTGCGTCTTTCAACATTCACCAATAGTACAAATTAAACAACAGTCACTCTGAGAATGTCATGTCTATAGCCAGATCCAAGTGGCTAATGTCTCCCCCATTTGAGAGAGTCTTTTGAGCCATAGGGATCTATTCCATAAACTTCTGAGTGTAAGTATGAGGAGTATAACAATCAATATACTTAGCTGCTAGATGTGTCGATCTGCGTCTTATATGTATGAAACCTGCTGTTCTCGGTGCATGGCCAGCTCCGTGGTTCTGCCTACTAGCTTATGCCTTGTGTGCACCACAGGAGGGTAAAAGAGTCAAGGAGGCCCTCTGCCTTGCAGGATTCTTTCTGCTCTGTGATTGCCTCCTCCTTGTGCTTGTTCAGCGAAGGGGTCAACATGCCTAATTTGTAATCCAAGGGCTTGATTAAATTCAGGCAGGTCAGACTCCGTACGATATGTAGCTGTAACTCCATCCTTGGAGGCTATTAGAGAGGTCGGAAAGCCCCACCGGTATGGGATCCTGTGTTCTTTGAGGCTCAGAGTAAGAAAGCGCATTTCTCTCCGTTTTTGTAACGTTGCAGGACACAAATCCGTGTAAACCTGAATCTCTACTCCCTCGTGTGTCAGAGGCTGCCTATTCCTGGCATGTCGGAGTATGTCTTCTCTATCCCTGTAAGATAAAAATTTGACAATAATGTCTCTAGGTGGAGCTCTGGCCGGTGGCTTAGGCCTTAAGGCCCTGTGGGCTCTTTCCACATGGATATCTTCGTCTTCTGGGCTGTTTTTGATATCTTTAAACAGCCTCTGTATGTATTTGTTTATTTCCGCTGGAGCCACAACCTCAGGAACTCCCCTTATTCTCAGGTTGTTCCATCAGCTCCTATTTTCTAGGTCCTCGATTCTCTCATTCAGGTTCATGATGGTTGTGTCTTGTGTCTGTATGCAAGTAGTATTGTGCTGTACATCAGAACGCAGCGCCTCCTGCGACTCTTCCACAAGCATGACTCTATGGTCTATAGTGGCAATGTCTTTCTTAAGTTCCCCAAACATATTTCTCATTTCCATGATGGCTTCCTTTATGTCACTTTTAGATGATAGATGTCTTATGTCCTCTTTTGTAATATAGCTGCTGTGTTTGGGATCAATGCTGTGGGCAACTGCTGCTTCCTGCATGCCACCTGAGTCAGAGGTGTCCCTATGTGATCCCTGTCCTAGGTCTGCTGGTATAAGGTAGTTGTCCATTTTAGAGGAGTGTGTAGCTTTTTGGGGCTTGGTACCTCTCTTAGTTGACATTTCCAAAGAGTGAGTTACATATGCCTCAAAGGACAGGTCTTTCTGCTGAATTCTTGATTAGCAATATAAAGGCTAATAGCCCACACGTGGAGTTGTACAAATGGCAGCCTAGCAGCATTAACAAACTTCCAACTGTATAATGTTCATATAACTCAAGAGACCTGTGGCACTTAGTAAGAGAACTACAAGGCGTTAAAGATTTCTCATTTGGTTTCTTGCGCCAGCCTTTTAGACATACATGTGGGCTGGCTCCCTAGTAATTGTGTGTATCTGCCCTTTGCGGTTTTCAGCGTGTCTGGTGCTTAAGGATATCATACGCCACTCACCGCTTCACCGGCGAACTCTTTACTCAACTTGCGAGCTGTTGGTAGCTGTGTTACATGCTCTCCTGTCTCCTCTTACTTCAGAAATCCCAGCCGGTGGGATACACAGCGGCCCAGTCGCCACGTCACCGCCCGATGGGAGCCGCGGCCTTGTTAGCATGTACCGTACTGCGGTGAGTGTGGTTCCGTCACAGCCGCTTTAGATCTTAGGGATGTCTGCTAGATTAGAGCCCAGCACATCTGTGCATTAGCGCACTGGCTGCTGTTAACCTCCGCCGATAGGCTGCTTTGCCTTTTCAGGTTACAGGGCGCGGGAGTCAATAAGGCGCAGTACTGATCCGGTGGTTTGCAGGCCTCTCCCTATGCTGCCCCTGCCGCTCGGCCACTGCGTTCAGTGTCACCTCAGATTCTTTTATGGTCAGATAGTAGAGCCAGCTGTGTCAAATTTTACCGGTTTAAGTGCTGTTTGTCATGCTTATCCTAGTGCTGAGAGTATTAGGGTATCAGAGCACTATCAATGTGCGGCCATTAACTTTCACAGCCAGGCTCCGCCCCCCTTTATCCGCATTTTTAATGACAATGTTATTGTTGTCTTGAAGTGATTTTAATGCCTGTTTTTCTTTATAAGACAGATTATGGGCGGCCGCATTGGTATTATTTCTTTTCTCCAATTCAAATATATCTTCTTGGACCAATTTTTGGTAAGAATTAATAATAGCACCCCTGTATTGTGTAGGATAGAAATCTGTTTTTGTCTTCTTTGGATGGACAAGCCTATTAGGGTAACCAATCTCCTGGTCCCCACTAAATAGATCTGTAAGTGCAATGAACAAGCTGCAGCTTACAGTTGCTTTAGACAGCCTCTCTTAGAATAAAGCAATTTGCAAAAAAATATATTTTTTATTCCCAAGTTCCTCTGCACCCTACTCTACTCTGTCTATATGCTAATGCTAGCCTAACTAGTTAAAGTCTTCTCTCTTACTTCAAGACGTCACAGTCACTCAATGGCACTGACAGTACTAATTTTGCACTGACTGGTCTGCTCTTCTAAATCAATGAGCTCCTCTAGACTCAACGACTATCTCTGCAATGAGTTTATGCGCTGTTGAGGGGGAGGAGCCTCGTCAAGCGTCGTCTGGAGTGATGACGTTTCCGAATCCGAGCAAAGGCTCAACTGAGCACCACCCCACTTGTACAGGCTTAACTGTGCAATTAAGCTAGGGAAAATGTATAGATCAGTATGACAGGCATGTAGGGTTCTACCGCACGTGCGATTAAAAAGAAAAGTTAAAAACATTTTGTTTTACTTTTAATTAACAGTCTGGCTTTGAATTTTTTGGGTTACAAATTAAATATAATTTTTCCAATAGGGGGGCTATTGGAAAAATTATATTTTATTTAGCAAAAAAAATGTTTTTCTTCTTCCTTTGCTGGGGATTCATGTGCGGCTGTGCATATATGGAGGAGCCTCCACTGGCTCGTTGCTCTTGCGCTAACCTAAAGCTCCTAAAAAGCCGAAATTAGTCTATTGCACTACGTTGACGTATTCCCCATAACAGCCAATGGAGCAAAAAAAGTGCAAACACGATCGCATATTCTCAAGTGCACTAAAAATATGAATATTTCACATTCCAATGTTCTGAACATAGTAGAATATGTTCTATTTATTCTTACATACATATTTCTATATATATCTGATGGTATTTTGGTACAATATATATCTATAAACACAGTGGTCAAGTTGAGCGGGAACACATGGGAACGGAGTTCCTGCACTATTTTTTTCTGGAGGAACTAAGTTCCCTCTGCTGGACAGAGAACAGAAACTCTTCAGTTAACACTGTTGCTGCTGGTGGGAGGAGCTGGAGCACAGTCTGGTTAGAGGGATAGTGAGATGCCTGTCAGCGGTCCTGCTGTGTGATCATCCCACACTGTGTGGAGCACATGGTGCTTATATTTCTGTGTGGCTTGCTCTGGGGTTATTTAGCTCCCCTCAGCAGAAATAGGACTATTGCACATTAAGTGGTTGAGACTCTGTGACAGAGGAGGATCCTCAGGCCCAAAGGTAACCAATCAACACTTCATTGGTTCTAATTTGCTTACCTTAACCAAAGTATATAGATTATATACAGTAAATATTAATACATATATTTAAAACAATAATAATTGTGATGAGGGTTGGAAGTCTTGGTGAGTTCCCACACTATTTTTTGTAGGACTTGACCCCTGTATATATATATATATATATATATATATATATATATATATATATATATATATATATATATATATATATATATATATATATATATATATATATATACAGGTGGCCCTCGGTTTACAACGGTTCAATTTACACCGTTTCAGAATAACAACCTTTTTTTCCAGTCATGTGACTGCTATTGAAAAGCATTGAGAAGCAATGCATTTATTAAAATAGCCAGTAGGTGGAGCTGTCCGCTTGTGTTGCAGCAAAGCCAAGCAAGCTGAAATTAATCAGTTTAACCAGACCTGAGCTATCGAGCAGATTTCAAAGGAACAAGATCTTCTTGTCTATAAATCAGTCCAGATTGGAATGCATAGACAGAACTGTTTGCAGAAAAATGCAAGTGAAATTTGTGTTGTGTAATTTATTAGGTTTATAATGCTGTTTAGCAAATGTTTTGTTCATTTAACTTAGTTTAATTATATATTCTGTGTTGCGTGATTATTTTATTAGGTTTATAATGTTGTTTAGCATTTAAAGTCTTCATTTCAAAGCTTTAAAAATAATGTATTAGGTGTTACTTATTACAATTTTGAGAGGGGCCTGGAACCTAACTCCCTCACTTCCCTTTGACTTACATTATAAGCTGGGTTTCAATTTACAACGGTTTCGATTTACAACCATTCCTTCTGGAACCTAATCCCGGCGTAAACTGAGGGCTACCTGTGTATGTGTATGTGTATGTGTGTATATATATATATATATATATATATATATATATATACATGATTATATACACATATATAGGAATATCTATTTAAAATACATAGAATATATTCTGGTATTTGAAATAATCACGGTAATACACAGTATAACACTTTATATACTTTATTTAATATGAATATAATATAAATAGGCTTTTATATGTTTTCATCTACTTGACTGCAAAGGGCTCCAATGCACTTATATAAATGTCTATATATGTGTTTGTACTTATATGTGTAAATATGTCTGCAAATACATATATACACATATATATATATACATAAATACAAATATACACACATATATTAATATAGATAGTGTTTTTATGAGTGTAACTGTACTTTGTAATGAATTTTTGATGTGTTTTGTGACACGTTTTTGTTTTGCAAAACAGTTAACCAGATACCCGTTAGCTTCAATTGCACTCAAGCAATCATGTTTACTTTCAAGTTGTAATACGCTCCACTTGTAATCTGGTACTTTGACGCTAATGGGATGAACTATTTTTTATGATTTATAACAAACACTTTTTCATCATTGCTTATGTGAAAAAGGGTCCTATACTTAAAGGGACAGTCTACACCAGAATGTTTATTGTTTAAAAAGATAGATAATCCCTTTATTACCCATTCCCTAGTTTTGCGCAACCAACACAGTTATATAAATACACTTTATACCTCTGTGATTACCTTGTATCTAACCCTTTGCAAACTGCCCCCTTATTTCAGTTCTTTTGACAGACATCCATTTTAGCCAATCAGAGCTGGCTCACCTGAACTCCACGTGTGTGAGCACAGTTTTATCTATATGATAAACATGAACTAACACCCTCTAGTGGTGAAAAACTGTCAAAATGCCCTGAGAGAAGAGGCGGCCTTCAAGGACTTAGAAATTAGCATATGAACCTCCAAGGTTTAGCTTCGAACTAAGAACACCAAGAGAACAAAGCAAAATTGGTGATAAAAGTAAATTGGAAAATTGTTTAAAATTACATTCTCTATCTGAATCATGAAAGTTTATTTTGGACTAGACTGTCCCTTTAACATGTGTCATTCTTGTTTGTCATTTATAGGGCCAAAATGAATTTATTACATTCCACAGCTAAAAGTACTTCAATTGTTTGCTTAATCATTAATTATTCAAAAACATCTATTTTTGTGTTGATCAGATAGTCTGTTAATCAAGCAGTATATATTATATTATATTTTTGAGAGAAAATATCTCAGGTGATTTTTGTCTTTATTTTCAAAGCCACTCCAAGTAATTTAAAACATTTGCAATTAGTAAAAACAGCTAGAAAGGCTAATCAAATTAGTAAAAGGCACAACAACAAAATCTAGTTAAAGAAAAACAAAATAACAAACAAAAGTATTGCATGCTTTCAAGGGTTCTCACAACTTTTTGTGGGGACAAAAAGCACAAATAAAACATGGCGGATATTCATTTTTAACTTAATTCTAAATTGAATTTCTGAAAAAAGAAACTTAATTGTATTCATTAGACATGTATGGGTGTTTCATTTAGCAAGGAATGCCAAATATGGCCACTGCCGTTGGTGGCGGTTATATTCGTATTTGTTGCCGAATGCACATGTCTAGTAGGGATGGGTGAATGTGTAAATTTTCGAATGTAGAACGAATGTTATTACCGAAATTCGAATTCTAAATCCGAATGTCGATAAGGACGAATATTCTTAAAAATTCGAAAATCTAATGTTATTTACAGTTTTCGAATGTCACTTTCGAATTCGAATGTTTATAATTATATCGAATGTCCACATTCGAAATTTCGAATTTAACATTCTATTTAACAAATACTATTCAGAAGTTCAATAGTTCATGTGGTAGGGCTGGAAACTAGTAAATTGATACATAATAGATATAAATATATCATTTTGAATGTTTCCATATAGAATATTACATAATTCGAATATTACATTTAAAGAAAGCATTAGAAATACTATTACAAACATATAAATTCGAATTTTTGGAATTCGAATATAAATTCGAATTCGAATATTGCATAATTCGAATATTACATTTAAAGAAAAAGCATTAGAAATACTATTACAATCTAAATTCGAATTTTTCGAATTCGAATACACGTATTGCATAATTTGAATATTACATTTAAAGAAAAAGCATTAGAAATACTATTACAATCTAAATTTGAATTTTTCGAATTTGAATACACGTATTACATAATTCGAATATTACATTTAAAGAAAAAGCATTAGAAATACTATTACAATCTAAATTCGAATTTTTCGAATTCGAATATTGCATAATTCGAATATTACAGTTAAAGAAAAAGCATTAGAAATACTATTACAATCTAAATTCTAATTTTTCGAATTCGAATACACGTATTGCATAATTCGAATATTACATTTAAAGAAAAAGCATTAGAAATACTATTACAATCTAAATTCGAATTTTTCGAAAAGAATATTTTCGAATGTAATCGTAAAATTCGAAACAGAACATTTGAAAATCGAATGTTAGAATGTTATGTAAACATTTGAAATTCGATTCGAACGAACGAATGTGTTAAAATTCGTGACGTTTTTCGAATGTTGCGAAACATTCGCCCATTCCTAATGTCTAGTAGACATCATGATTTTATATTATTCTTATTAAATTTCCAAACACTTGCAATCATAAATGCAGATATTTAATTTTTATAGAGCTTTGGTTTCCCAACTGAAAAAAAATAATGTAATTTAAAGGGACGGTCTACACCAGACGTTTTATTGTTTTAAAACATAGATAATCACTTTATTGCCCATTCCCCAGTTTTGCATAACCAACACTGTTATATTAATATACTTTTTACCTCTGTGATTATCTTGTATCTAAGCATCGTCTGATCACATTACCTTGTATCAAAGCCCCTTGATCCCATGACTTTTAGTTATTATCTATTGACTTGCATTTTAGCCAATTAGTGCAGTGTCTGCCACAAGCTACGGGCATGATCACAATGTTATCTATATGGCTCACATGAACTAGCACTCCCCTGTTGTGAAAAGCAAATAACAATACGATAAGAAGCTGCCTTTAATGGCTTAGAAACAGGCAGACATTTAGAGGTTTCAATGCTATGAAGTATTTTAGCATAACAATGATGGTTGTGCAAAGCTGGGGGATTGGTAGTTAAGGCATTATCTATATTTTTAAACAATAACAATTTTAGTGTTGTCTGTCCCTTTAAGCTATAGTTTAAACTATGTATTTAAAGGACCACTCAATGCAGTAGAATTGCCTAATTAACAAGTGCAATTTCTGTCCAAGGACTGGATTCTGATTTGTTTATCAGTTGAAGAAGAAGGCAGCTACGTAACGGTGGGGGGAGTTAGGCTGCCATATTTATCGGTTATTAGAGAAGTTAGAGACGCTGATTAGGACAGAAGCAAGGCGGCAAGGCAGGAGCGGTATAGTGCAGGCAGGTCTTCGGTTTTTTATTTTCAATACCAAATCATGTTAACGGAAATGTTGACTGTCCCTTTAAAGTTATATACAAAACACAATAACTTTTTGTCAGAACAAATGTTTGAGTATGCATTTCTACTTTAAGATAATTTATTTTTCCCCAATGAGGTTTCCATTTAATGTACAAGTTTTATAATGCATTGAAATATCTATCATCAATTAAATTAAAGTAAATTTGGAAATTTTTCTTCCACCAGATATTTCATGTTTTCATTATTCAAGACTTACTTGAATTTCATTTAGGTTTGTTAAAGACTCTCTCTGAATCTTCTGAGCATCTTTAACAACATTAAATTAACTAAAAAGGGGTTTTGATTGACATCAGATGTACACTAATCAGGACCAATGCAGAATACATTTGCTCAACAAGAAATTTTTTCCATATGTTTTGCAGTAAGAAATTTTCCAACTTAAAGGGACACTGAACCCAAATTTTTTTCTTTCGTGATTCAGATGCAATTTTAAGCAACTTTCTAATTTACTTCTACTATCAATTTTTCTTCATTCTCTTGCTATCTTTATTTGAAAAAGAAGGCATCTAAGCAAAGGAGCCAGCCAATTTTTGATTCAGCACCCTGGACAGCACTTGTTTATTGGTGGGTGAATTTATCCACCAATCAGCAAGAACAACCCAGGTGAATGATAAAATACAGATGGCACAGGTCTCAAAGGAATTACTTCAATAATGTAGATACCTCTACCAAATAAAAGAGAAGGGCTTGATGTGTGTATTAAAGCCAAAATTTATGTGTGCAATATACTCACTCCATAAAGTTGTATTATCAGCAAATCTGGAGCAGAGCCTCTTGTTATGTATATTTCAACCAAACTAGGAGAAAATGAAAACTCCAATGAGGATATAGCAAGCCACTTAGTATTAAAACAAATAGTAACTCACTCAATATAAATCCGATTTCCAGCGATGTCACAGCAACAGAAAAAAGCAAAGACACTGTGACGAATTAAAAAGAACAAAGCTTTTAATAATAAGCTTAGCTATCTACATTAGATATCAACATTATTGAAGTAATTCCTTTGAAACCTGCGCCATCTGTATTTTGTCAAGGATTCATATTTTACAGTCTTTTGGGAGAGACCGCAAGAAGGCAGCGGTCTAATTTTAAGGAGAGTATTTTGTATTAAGATCTAACACAATCTGTACATTTCTTTTAGTATATATTTATTTTCCTGTCTGTATTTTATTTATTTACGTTCATTCCTACTTACTCATTTTATAGCACTTTCATTACTCATTTATTTTGATACTACCTTTCCTGGCAGTTGCAGCATTGTCTAGGATTGCACTTAGCACTAGACAGGGTCAGGAGCTCAACTCGACCTCTTCCCCTCCATAGTACATTGCTTTTGCCTGCCTGTCAGATACAGAGCTATCCACACCCCACACTGCTTCCAGCAGTTTCTTCCTTTTCCTGCCAGGAGATTTCAACAACGCTACAGTTTAATTTTGAGCTTTTCTGGTTAAATATTTAACCTTTTACACATTTTACAGCTTATTTCAGCTTTTACATCATTTACAGGTATAAACTGCACATACAGCGGGTTAGGGACTGGAGCCCCGCTGTAAAGTGAAAACAGCCTTAAAGTGAAACAAGGCGGTTTTAGCTATCTTTTCACTTGCCAATGTGTTTAAAAACTTTAAAACACGTTTGAACTAACTTATATTAGCGGTGCAATAGTGCTATGTTTAGTTTAACACTAGCACAGCACAGTATTCAATTAGTATTCAATAAATACTGTACCTGTAAAATAGTGACAATTTGCCAGACTATAACACTGAGACACAGATTGCACTGTAATGCTGTAAACAGAGTGAACTGCGCATAACAAAATGGTGCCAGTCACTTATCTCACAATCTCACGATGATTACAGCACTGTTTCAAATTCTTGGAGGTTCAACTTCAGCTCCACAAAGTGCTGTATTAGCGAAGCGCTGTAAAGTGAAAACCTGTAAAGTGAGGTATACCTGTATATATTTATATATTTATATAATATTTTTACTGGGGACATAATATTTTGAAGCACTTGTCTACTTAAGTCCAACACTTATTTAGAGATAATTACACTTATTCTTTTTTTTTTTAATTTATTTAACCCTTACTCCTCTCTGTTTGTATGGCAAACAAGCAGAAAGATGGCATTGATGCTAATAACTAATAATAACTAATAATGCTAAATAAAGAGTTATTACTTCTGCTATCTCTGCATTAAGTAGTTTGAATTAATTTTTTTTGCTCTTGACAATAATTCTACTTTTACCTCAGAAATGTCAAACATTTTAAGTCACGCTAAACTAACGCGCGTAAAATACTATGGTGCTCTCACAAACGTGTTTACTTTCAACTTGTAATAAGAGTGCTATTTCCGTTGCGTGCAAAAAGCTGAAAAAAAGATAATCACTTGCATGCAAAATATACAGTGCCACTTGTTATCTAGCCCTATATCTATTACGTTGGAAGCCAGAAGGGAGCTTTCATGGTGGCTTACCATCATAATTCATTCAGATGCCAATTGTTTGCGTTGGGAAGCATTCCGCCAAAATTTTTCAACAAGGGGGAAATGGTGCCCCTCAGAGTAAAATCTGCACATCAATTGCCTGGAACTTTTGGAAGGTTTCTTTGTAGTCTAAACCTTTGTGAATCATCTGTTCTCATGTTCCATACTCCTCAAGATAGACAATATTTCTGAGATTCTTTACATCAACCATAAGTAGAGACCAGATCCAAGCCTCTTGCAGATATAACAAAGGATTGTATACACTTTTGTTTGGACAAAATTATCTTGGTGACAGCAGAACATTTCCTGGGAGAGTCCAACATAACCACAGACTGCTGGTTTTCTCATCATATTTCAGATTCCAGTGAAGGAAAAATTAATTCCTCACTTTTGTTATAGACCTTTTTGACTTGAGACTGTCATATCAGTTAACTCCCTTTTACAGTTGGTGTCCAGATCTGGAAGCCCTAGCGACAAATGCTTTTCTTCAGACATGGCTTTGTCAGGGAGCTTATGCCTTAACTCCTTTCACTCTTATTCACATAACCATCTCTTTTGTCAGAAAGAACTTCTACACCCTTACGTTAATAAGCCCACATTGGACATCTCAACCATGGTACACTCCTAGAACTATCCATCCTACCCTTCATCATGCTTCCAGTAACCCTAAACCTTCTCAAGAATATGGACAGTCTTTGTCATAAACTCGTCTCATTTGGGTCCCTGAGCCTAATAGCTTGGCAAATTTCAGGGGATCCCTTCTCTTGGGGGCCTTTCAATAGGAGTTCTCTCTATGCTGACAAAGACTTGGGCCCCAGTTACTAGGAAATATTACATATATGCCTGGGTCAAATGGTCTAGCTGGTGATTGGACAGGGGTAGGGATACCTTTTCCACACCTGTAGCCAAAATTAGAAATTTCATTTATCATCATTTTTACTCTGGTTTGGCCTATAATTTGATTAATCTTATTAGGTTGGCTATTTCTGCGGGACACTTACATGTTGACGGTATAACCATGATTTTATTAAACACAAAGTCACAAATATTTTCCCTCCCTTATTTCACAAATCGCTAAGTTGCTATTATTTTGATGATGTGACTAGTTTATATTAACAGTGATTTGATTTCTTTCAGCTGCTCCCAATTGAGGTTTCCATTGCAAGAAGTGTGAACACAACTAAAGTTATCCTACAAGCAAGAGGGGAACTGGTTTGTACTATAAAGGAAGTTAATCATTGTTGTGATCCAGTATTGTTTTCCGCACTGATTTACAGAAGAGGTTATTTTTTCACTTTGGAGTGTGCCTTCTGGTCAGCTTTTTTCACTTTTTTTGTTTTGTATATTTTGGTTTATTCTGTTCATTTTTAAGCAATTTTTCTTCTAGAAGCACCAAAGTAAGAAGAGAATTATGGATACTGACCCTTTACACTGGACAATACACATGGATTGGTCATGGACTCTGTCAATCTAATTGTTCTAGTTTCTTCATTAGTTATTTCCAACCCCTGTCCTGGGCTTTCAAATGTTAACTGTTTGTTTACTGGTTTGACTTTGTTGCTGTTTATTTCAGTAAAGAAAGAGAATGCAAATATTTGTCTCTGTGTACTTAATAAAATCATGACTATACTATTACAAAGCTAGGATAATCTAAATTATAATGTGTGTAATGCGTATAACAGAATATAAAATATAATATATTATTACAATATATTGAAGGAAGCCACATTTTACAATTTTTTATCCTATTGGAAAAAATATTGTTAGCTGTAAAATACTTAATTAGAAACAGTTAATTTATCCAAAGACTGATACTAAACCAGGACCAAAATCAAGTTGGCAGACAAAGCACCTCATAATTATATTAATTGCCATAATCTGAAAGATGATCCAATTTTCTAGACACTGCATCCAAAAGATGGGGTTATAGTTAAAAAAAAAAAAAAAAGATATTTATGGAATTTTTAGTCATCCTGCTATGTTTAAGGAAAGTGTAGCTAACTTTCCAGAGAAAGTGACAATCTTTATTATGTCTTTTTGGAGAACAATGACCAAATTCCTTTACTAGAAGGACATTTTGCAACAGATAATGCAGCTTTGTTTCATCTTACAGCAAAAGGATCCTTGCTATAACCAATCACAACCCTGTACATGTATATGGTGCCCAAAAGCCGTAGAAGAAAGAAAATGAGGAAGTCCTTTTCTTTTATGTATGCACAAAGAGACATGAAACCCAGCATTTATCTTTCAGAAAAAGTATACATTTTTAAGCAACTTTACAGCTCACTTCTATTATCAAAGTTGCTTCATTCTCTTTGTATTCTTTGTTTAAGGAGCAGCAATTCTCTACTGTGAGCTAGTTAAACACATTGGGTGAGCAACTTATAAGATGCATATATGTGCAGCCACCAAGAAGCAGCTAGCTCTCAGTAGTGCATCTGCTGCTCCTAAATTTACCTAGGTATACTTCTCAACAAAGGATACCAAAAGCATGATGAAAATGAGATAATAGAAGTAAATTGGAAAAAAAATTAAAATTGAAGAAAGTTTAATTTTGACTTTACTGTCCATTTAAGGTGTCGTAGCACTGTATCTGAAATTGTTAGTCATCCTGCCATGTTGAAGAATGTGAAGGTCACTTTCCAGAGAAAGTGACGATCTTCAATATGTCTTACTGGAGAACAATACAGAAATTTGTGAACTAGAAGGCCATTTTGCAACAAATAATACAGCTTTGTTTTGTTCCACAACAAAGGAACCCCTGCTAACCGATTATAATTGCCATAAACCCAACACAGAATTATGACAGAAATCCCTAGCAGTGGCACAACTCATAATGAAGAGATCTGTTGTGTCACATAACAGTGCATAATATCGTTGTGTGGGTAAAAGGAGAAACATAAGTTGCCTATCACTTTAAAATGGTGGCTTATTGGCTAAAAAAAATGGATAAAGAGTGCTTAAGTTAGACCCATAGCGAGAGACAGAGAGTGTAATGCTCTATTTTTATGTGTGTTTTATAATACTTTTATTCTAGCCCAACACTTTACTTTACAAGTCTTATATGACTGTGCTATTCATTGAAAGTATAGATTGCACTTAACATTCCCTGGTAGTTCTGTTTTTCCATTAATTTGTAATATTAGATTGCTTATCTTAGTGCAGTCCCACGATATTGATGCACCATGCACTATCAAAAGCACTGTACTTGTAATCTGAGCTTATTATGTGAAATAAATTTGTACCTAAAGAATTGCTATGTAAAAAAAAGTATACAAATAAAGTACAGGGAGTCAAGATTACACAGCAATCAGACACAATTAGGGGTGTAGTGTAATTTTGTGCAATTGGCACCTATCTATTTCAATAAGTAAATGCTTTAAACTTTTATTACTCTTACAAAATTAATTCCCTTTTTTTTTTGTGCACAGTTAATGTAATGGTTCTCTGCTAAAGAGATCTAGAATTTCCACATAACCATTTTACAGTATTTTACACTTTTTGCATCATTAATTCACAGGCGGAGAAGCTAAAGAGTAATCAAGAAAAGGATGCTTCCTTCTCAGATTATTACTTTAAAGAGTAGTCAGATAATTAAACCTCTTTTAACATACTGACAAACTTTCTTAGCAAGCATTTCATGAATCATTGGTTTAACAACAGAGTCATATTGGGTCAGAGCTACTTTGTATGAAGAAAATAATTTTTTTGTATAATCTTTATTAGAACTCAATAGTTGTGTTTCATTACTTTTACTGTGTAACCATCTACTGAGAACAATTTCACAGTTTCACATCTTCTTTTTTTTTAAAGAACATTGGATAGAAAATGACACAATATAAGAGGTATGAACTATATATATATATATATATATATATATATATATATATATATATATATATATATATATATATATATATATGAAAAAAAAAATAGTATTAATGTATGCCTTTTTAAAGACAAAATAAGGGCGGGTCTGGCTAAGCTGAGAGATGGCCGCATAAACTTTGAGCTCCAGGAAGATGTAGTTTTAAGCAATTACTAAAACAGCAGACTGACACGGGACAGGTAACTGTATAGTCCCCAAGAGCTGGGAAACTTCACTGGTAACACATGGGAGAGTAAAGGCAGGAGGAACACTGCCATCCGGACTTTAAATTGCTGCACTACCGGATAGAAGGCCTGGCAACATGGCGACTGGAGACTGTGTTGCGGCTCGAGTATAAGGACCTTCTCCACTACAGTGCTTTGGTGATTAGGCTTAAACGAGCCACAGAGGGGAAATCTCCCAAATGATAAAGGCCTCAAGCCTCGGTGGACTAGGCCTCAAGCCACAGACTGTGCGATCGACGCATGGAAGGACCGAGAAGGGCAGAAAGGGGATCCGTAAGGGAGTAAAAAAGAAACAGCTCCTAGAACAGATTGAAAGACCCTTAGCTGGAAACCCCGAGTGATAGCCCAGATCACTCCAATATTGAGGTAGGCCATTGGGGATAATAAAGCACAAAAGCTAATCAGCCAAACACTGTGGTATGGAAAAACTTAAAGGGACAGTCTACACCAGAATTTTTATTGTTTCAAAAGATAGATATTCCCTTTATTACCCATTCCCCAGTTTTGCATAACCAACACAGTTATATTAATATACTTTTAACCTCTGTGATTATCTTGTATCTAAGCCTCTGCAAACTGCCCCTTTATTTCAGTTCTTTTGACAAACCTGCAGTTTAGCCAATCAGTGTCTGCTCCCAGATAACTTCATGTGCACGAGCACAGTGTTATCTATATGAAATACGTGAACTAACACCCTCTTGTGGTGAAAAACTGTTAAAATTCATTCTGAAAAGAGGTGGCCTTCAAGGTCTAAGAAATTAGCATATGAACCTCCTAGGTTAAGCTTTTAACTAAGAATACCAAGAGAACAAAGCAAAATTGGTGATAAAAGTAAATTGAAAAATTGTTTAAAATTACATGCCCTATCTGAATCATGAAAGTTTATTTTGGCCTAGACTGTCCCTTTAAGATGGTCCACGTGGCAACACATATCACACAACAGCCCATATAATGTTGACAGAAAAAAATATAAAGAGACAGTTTTACAATATAATAAACCAAAACTTGGGGGCAATTACAATCTACTAGCCTAAATGTAAGGACACAGTGATTCATATATTGAGTATTGTGGAGCCAATGACAATAAAATATACTTCTCAGCAGCAGCTGCACAATGGAGAAAAGCTTACACCTGGCAGAAATCTAACAGACACATAAGGAATAAACATTAAGAAGAGCAAGACAGAAGTGCTTTTACAATGCCTGGGCCATAGTACAGAACGTCCATTGGACAATATCACACTAAAACTGCCACTCCACTGATATTTACTATTCAGCAGAATTGATAAAAATGTCTGCTAGAAAGAATACAAAGACAGAGAAGGTGAACAAATCTTCCTCTCTAAACACCTTTTTTCAAGCAGACTAAACTGAATGCACAAACAGAGCATGTTGATATGGAGCACGAGGAGGGATTAGACTCAAACTCAGGAACACAGACATCAAAGATAGATTGCACACCAGTGACAAATGCTGACTTGAAAAATCTAGTCTAAAAACAGGATATTTCCTCTAACTTCGATAAACTTTGGGACAAGATAGATAACATGTACACAGCAGTTACTAATAGTCTCACATCAATCAAATCTGAGATCTCTGAATTAGGGTCCAGAATAGACTCACTAGAAGAACAAAAAGAAGCTATTACAGAGGATTTGACTGATGTCTCCAATACGGTCACATCTCAACAACAACTTTTGTCTGAAATTGAAGAGAAACTTGAAAACCTGGAAAACAGGAGCAGAAGAAACAATGTGAGGATTAAGTGAGTTCCAGAGTCTGTCAGCAATAAGGATCTACCCCTCTACCTGCAACCATTATTCAAACACATTACGGGAGACATAGACCGCTCAGATTTTAAAGTGGAAAGAAACCATAGAGCCCTGAAGGCAAAACCTAAAGGGGAAACCCGCCAAGGGACATCATAGTTGAGGAAAAAAAAGAATAGGTGGACCCTGCGCTAATAGCAGATACCTCTAGCTCCCCTCGAAAAGGTTACAAAATGAAAATCCAAGTGAAAAGGAAATGTGATATAGTGTATAGTCCAGGTAAAAGTCTTATCCTAGATATCCATGATAGTGCAATGCTGGTGATGATTGTGAATGAGATGAAAAAAAACAATAAAAAAGTGAAAAATTTAAAAAAGTCACTGTGAAAAAAACTCTAAACAAATTTACAAGGTGAAGATAAAAAGTGTGTGAAAATCGTCAGTGAAGAGTGTCCTTAATCCTTTAAAATACGTAAGTAACTCCAAAAAAAATGTGTAGTACTGTCCTTGAAAAACCTGTGAGGAAAAAAACAGAAACAATGCTGCAAGACAGATATATCCTCAAAAGTGAATAAAGGTAATAGGCTTACTTTGGTTATGGCAACACGTTTCGTTCTAGAACTAGACCTTTATCAAGACTGCTTTTTTTGGAGTTACGTATTTTAAAGGATTAAGGACACTCTTCACTGACGATTTTCACACACTTTTTATCTTCACCTTGTGAATTTGTTTAGAGTTTTTTTCACAGTGACTTTTTTACATTTTTCACTTTTTTATTGTTTTTTTCATCTCATTCACAATCATCACCAGCATTGCACTATCATGGATATCTAGGATAATACTTTTACCTGGACTATGCACTATATCACATTTCCTTTTTACTTGGATTTTCATTTTGTAATCATTTTTAGAACTTGTGGTATTCATAATACTGTTATTGTCTGACCCATTGAGACAATCTGTGCCAAATTTGTTTTTTATGTGTTTTTATTTTTTATTTTACATGGATCCATGAATGTCATTGTCTTTTTATTACTATTATGTATTAAATTGTTTATTTTTATCGCATAGTCCTTTCCTATCACCTCAGCCTTCTGGCCCTCGCCTCACCACTTACAAGGGACATCATAGTAAAGATGCTCTTCTTCCCAGAAAAAGAGTAAAAACTAACAGGGGCAAGGAAAAACCCTACATTCAAATACCAAGGAACTGTGATTCAGTTCTACCAGGACCTGAGCTTCAGGACTTTGCAGAGACGCAGCTCTTTATGTCCCCTGACACAGCTCCTGAGGAAACAAAAAATACAGTACAGATGGGGATTCCCCTTTGCTCTTCACATCATGCAGGATAATAAATCTGTGACTAAAAAGAGGCGGAAGACATACCAGAAGTATGCCATCTACTAAACATAGAAACTCCACAGATCCCAACAACATCTAAAACTTCTTCATCTACAGAACAACCACCACAACCACGATCAGCCAAATTCCCCAGATGGCAAACAGTGAACAGGAAGAGACAGAAGAACAAATAAGATAAAGATCCCCCATGGAAGAACAACTTTACAGACGCCAAAACTTTAAAGGAAAGAGAAGAGCCCAAGACAAAATAAACTCTTTGCACAATGTATCCTTTATGAGTATTATAGTATCTAACACCATGAGTTAGGCTTTGAAACAGGAGGATTCATTATGGGGGCCCATAGAGGACATAATTATTATCCCTATCCTCTCTGTCTAGCTCTCACACCCCATGATTCTATATCTTCTAAGATAGGAACTTATATGGTTTATTCTTAACAGAGATAATTAAATCTGTTGTCAGTTAATATAAGCTACTACTAATGTTAGAAAAATGTGCCACTACATCACAACCACCCCTATAAGATGTTTTCATTTATACACCCTTTGAATAGGGTTTCTTTGTTATTACTTGATATTATTTTACTTGTATCTGTTTATTGTTTTACTGTTGTATTTGTATTGTTGAGTTGCAAGATAATTCTACTATTAGGGACAGGATCGGAGGATATAAACAGAGACAATATTTATATCCAAACATATAAGACTATACAAACGGAGAAGATGTGTTAAAAACACACCAAAGTAGCGTGAATCCTTTTAAATTAAAAGATAAAAATATATATAGAAACTATAATAAAAGCACATATACTATATAATATATAAATAAATATACTTAATATAGAATAATATGCAGTAAAAGTCAATGTATAAACATAAAAAATGTTCAAATAAATGTTCAAATCCAAAGTTTTGCAGGTAGTGCAAAGAAATCCGGCTGCTCCTCTATAACAGGTGAATCCACAGACCTTGATTGTATACACAGAATCTAAAAAGAAAGAGGATAGAAGCGCAGACTCAAATGTAGAGTATAAAAAGTTTAATATATAATCCACACAGACAAATGGCAACTCACAAGATGTATAATATAAAACAGCATATCAAGTGTTAAAAACACCAAGTAACTTATTCCCTCAACGAGTGCATCAAGGACCGTTCCAGGAGAGACAGGCTGAGTTGTTCCCACGGACGCCAGAAACCAGGCTGGCAGAGAATATAGAGTACAAAGTCCATTTTCAGAATATAAACAAAATAGAGGGTGATAAGCTACCAAATTATATGTACAATATCACAAGTGCAAACGATCCTAGGCTCTCAAGCCACAAAGTTCCCAGCTGCAGACTTGGAACTAGGGACGGCCTCACAGGATCTGATAACTGATGAAAAAGGGGGCGAGGCTCTACGCGTTTCGTCCCAGTGACGTAGGGACTCTCTCAAGAGTGATTGACTTAGATCGTGCACACCTTTTTATAGGAGAAGTATAATAACACTCCCACAAATAATACCAACGAGATGGCTGTAGCTTGTCAATCATGAATGGAGTAAACGGTATGCCACTTTGACTGTTTTAACCACTTTAAATAATAACTTTGATCCATTATCATTGGGCATAACATCTGATACTGTTGAAAATTTAGATATTTCTTTATATGAAGAGGATGAGGATTTCCCTATAAAACATTGTAATCTAAAGAAAAAATCTATTTTTTATCCTCAGAACACTCAATCTGAGTATATAAAGATTTTTAATAAATTAGTATGTGAGGATTTAGATGCTCTATCTAAAAATCCTCTATCCAGGGGTTTACAAATAGGAGATAATCTGTCTAAGGAAGAGCAAACTGCCCTAAAGAATTTAAGTGAATGTACAGATGTGATTTTCAGGGCAGCAGACAAGGGTGGAGGGATTGTTGTCCAAAACAGGGGGGATTATTTGAAGGAAGCCGATAGACTTCTATCTGATTCGACCACTTATATAAAACTAACGTTTAACCCCACGAATAAATATAAAATTGAATTATTTGAATTTTTGTCAACAGCTAAAACAAATGGTATCTTAAATTTGAATGAATATAACTACCTTTACGAAGTGGCACCCAAAATATCATGTTTTTATCACCTACCAAAGGTGCATAAAGATCCCAAAAGTTTCCCTAAAAATCACATCCCTAGATATTGGTCCAGACACTTTATATAGCACTACCATGCCAACACAAAAAGAGGGGTATCTATTCTTATACACTCCTCCCTGCAGTTTATCAATAATACCACAATTGCTGATGAAGAGGACAGATATCTAATAGTTACAGGACAAATAGATAATGCAGATGTTATATTCTGCAATATTATATATGCCCCCAATGAGAAACACGAGTCATTCCCATCTGCTCACTGACTAGTCACAGAATAAGATTATATTGGCAGGGGATTTTAACATCAATATGTCCCAGATAGTACCCTCCTCAAAGAAAACACTAACTACATAGTAACAAAGACACCATCATACCACTAAGGCAATCCAACACATCCTAGCACCTCACACACTCATTGGAACTTGGTGGACACTATATGGGGACACTTTTGATATATATATATATATATATATATATAAAACAGCCAAATTCTTCAACCCCTATTAATATCCTCAACAATACACTCATGTGTCTGGTTTGACCACTCAGTGGTTTCACTTCACCTAGACGGGATGCAGGATAGGAAAAAGGAAAAAGGAAAAATCTTGGACGTATGACCCTAGCTTTTTCAAACACCCCTCATCTTACGAAAAGACTCATCTAATAGAATACTGGCAGATAAACACAGAAACCACTACCAACCCATTGAACACATGGTCAGCCCATAAATCAGTACTAAGTATACTCATCCAGGGCAAATTGAATTGAACATTAAACAGAAAAAACTGTAAGTGTCCCAGCTCCAACAGGAGATCGAAACGCTAGTGAGACAACATAGACTAACACTAAAACAATCCATACTCACTGCCCTAAAACAAAAAAAAAACACATTAGCAAAACTCCTGAACACAGATGCCACTAGGGCCATACAAAAGTTAAAGGTTCACTATTATATCTATGCAAACAAACCTGGTAAGTTTTCAGCCCATAGGACACATGAATGGAATAAATCATTGACTATTCCCTCCATACAAAACACCCCCAGGATATTGTAGATTAATTTGCCTTGTTTTATAGCAAAGTATACAATGGAAACAAGGTGTCTCAATCTCCAAAAACAGATAAAATTACCACGTAATTTCTATCAGAAGCCCCAGAATTAACCAAAATTACTAAAAATTAATCTTTATAGTCTCAATGCAACTATTTCAGCTTCAGAGGTATTACAGGTGATTAAAGAACTGAAACCAGGTAAAGCGGCGGGGCCAGAGGGCTTCCCTGGGGATCACTATAAGTTATTTAAGTACCACCAAATGATACAGCGCAATACTATCCCAGCAAAGATTAAAAATGATTATTTAAATGAATATTCTATTCAAATGATGAATAATTTCTGACCTAACAATAATAAAAATATATATATGATAATCTGTATATTAATTACAAAATTAAACAAAAAATATATAATATAAAGAAAATAAAAAATAAATAAATAAATAAATTGAAATAAAGTCTTATAAATAGGAACCAATAATTTTGTATAAATCCAGACCCAGCTGCAGCTATTTCAAACACACTGCTTGTCTTGCAGTTTAATCGCCAAACACTTTTCTCCCAGAAAAACAGCGCAGTCTGTGAAAGAAAGAAGGACTCCAATAGTGCAATATTGTATGAAATAAGCACTCTTTATTTACAACAAGTAAGCCAAATACTCACAATATCTGGCGTGGTTAAAATCACATAAAGGTATCTTTGAAATAACAGCTGATCTAGAGCAGTCCTGTGGTCTGTACAAGTTTGGGAAGTGAACAGCGATGTACCCGGTCGGCGTGTGACGTCACCACCCGACAACAGCTGATTCTGTTAAACACTCCGTCTGCATACACTGACTCACAGTGCTCTCTGGATCTCGGCCTCAACGCATTTCTCGCCCCCTGCTGGGCGCTTTGTCAAGAGGAATAATTACCAATCTTTTACTGCTCTATTTATACACAATCTACTAGCGCCATCTAGCTTTCATGAGCAGAATGACCATTAAATTACAATTGATATTTCTATATACATAATACACAAATACCTATCTTGTTTCGATTCCCTAAAACCAATTAATAACATATATAGCAACATTTCACCTCAAATGGTTAGTATTAAAAAACATATAAAAATAATTAATTCTATAATAAATTACCTTCTATTTTTCTAAAAACATTATAACAATTTTTTAAAAAATACAATAAAATAACTACATACATTATCATATAATTCCAATACTATAAAAATCTAAACTGATACACCAATTCATATTAATAGCTATATAACAACACCTTCTAGTCCGCAATCAGATTGTTCATAACTTTTAAAACCTAAAAGAAAGTCAGTCTACGTAATAAAAGCTGCCACATCTAAATCAACATTTAGACCATTAGACGCGAGAGTCCCCAGTTTATATATCCAAAATGTCTCTCTGCGCCTAAGGTCCAAAAGTCTATTGCCACCCCTAGGATTGGGTTTGACCATTTCAATACCTTTCACAGTCAAGCATTTTGGATCACATGCATGGCTCTGAGAGTAATGAATTGGTACACTATGTTTTAATATTGGTTTCTTTATGTTGTAAACATGTTCACTATATCTTTTTGATAGGCATCTCTTAGTACGACCTACATACTTTAGCCCACAGCTGCACTCTAATAAATAAACTACATAGGTACTCTTACAGGTAATAAATTGTTTGACCCTAAACTCTTGTCCTGTTACTGATCTAAAAACAGATCTCTCTTTATTAATGCATTTGCACATAGGACATCTTGCTTTATGGCATCTATATGTGCCCTTTAAACTCAAAAAGGTATCATTAATATTACATTGTATTGGTTTACTCTCTTTTAACTTACTGGGGGCAAGTAAATTCTTTAAACTGGTATTCTTCCTATACACTACCTTCGGATTTATATCTAAACTTTCTTTTAATAGGGGGTCCCCCTTTAATATAGGCCAATATTTATGCAATATTTTCTTCACATTCATAATACCCTCACCATATGTGGTGATAAATTTGACAGACTGTTTATCTTGTCCACAAGATTTTTCTTTTTGTTTACTTAATAATGTTTCCCTATCTAAAATCTCCACTTGATCCATGATATATGTGACATGTTCCCCATTATGGGCCTTACAAATTAGTTTTTCTTTTAAAACTTCTGCTTCAGTATGGTAGTCACTTACTCTAGAACAATTCCTTTTTAGCCTTATAAATTGACTTTTGGGAATATTTTTTACCCATTTTTTGTAATGGCCACTAGTGGCATGCAATAAGCTGTTACTGTCCACTGATTTTCTATAATTTTTAGTATAAATTTTATTGTCCTCTACAAACACCAAAAGATCTAAGAATTCAATCATTTGGTTTTGAATATTACCAACAAATTTTACATTGAACTCATTGATGTTTGAAAAGTCAATAAAATTAGCTGCCTCAATCTCTGATCCCTCCCAAATTATAAAAACATCATCGATAAAACGCTTATAGAATATTAAATTATGTTTAAAAGGGCCATCTCTATAAATAAATTCATCTTCAAATAAACCCATAAATAAATTAGCATACGATGGGGCAAATTTCGTCCCCATCGCAGTGCCACATATTTGATGGTAAAAATCCTTTTCAAATTGAAAATAGTTGTGTTCTAAGACAAATTTCATACAATGTTCTAAAAACTTAATTTGATGGTCTGGAAAGATTCTTTTTTTCTTTAAAAAATATGAACTAGCCTTTATTCCAATTGAATGTTGTATTATGGTGTACAATGAGGTTACATCACATGTGATGAATCTCATATCACTATTCCATTTAACTTTCTTAAGTTCCTGTATTAGGTGTACACCATCCCTAAGATAAGAATTAAGTTGAGTAACAAGTGGATTAAGAAAATAATCAATGTAACTCGATAGATTGGCCGTTAATGAATCTATCCCAGATACAATCGGTCTCCCTGGAGGGTTGGAGACCGATTTATGTATCTTGGGAAGATGATACATAACCGGCAATCTAGGGTGTTCATTATATAAAAAATTAAACTCATCTTTAGTTAGATTTTTTTCTGACAATCCTATACTTAAAACACCTTTTAGTTCTAATAAAAATGCCTTTGTGGGGTCATTCTTTAATTTATTATATGTAGTTGAATCATTTAATAAACGTAATGCTTCAGCAATATAAACTTCACGATCCTGTATCACTATCCCCCCACCTTTGTCAGCTTGGCGGATAGTGATATTGTTATTTTTCATCAATTGATTCAAACTACTTCTTTCAAATTTGTTAAGGTTATCTTTAAAATTTATATCAACTGGTAATGATTCAAGTTCTTTTTCGACCAAATTCTTAAAAGTCTTAATATATTCACCTTGTGCATTGATTGGGTAAAATGTAGATTTAGCTTTTTTATCGCTATGTATAAAAATGTCATTTGATTCAATGGGAGAGTCACTTCCTAATAATAAATTCATGTTTTCCAGAGTTTCAACATCATCAACCTGAAGTACACTTTTGTATCTAGCTCCAGACTGTGTATTTTTTGGAGCAAAAAATCTCTTGAGCGTAATGTTTCTTATGAATCTCTGGAAATCAATGAATACCTGGAATTTATCTAGATTCTTTTTTGGGGCAAAAGATAAGCCCTTACTCAACAAGGCCATACTTCCACTGTCAATAGTATAGGATGATAAATTATAAATACTTGCTTCATTTTTATCTCTTAATACACTCTTGCATTTTTGAAGTTGTTTCCTCTTCCCTGCTCTACATCCTCTCTTTCGCTGAACCTTCTTTTTCGTTGGTTCTGCCCTCCCTCCCTCTCTAGAGTTTGTGGGTCTGTCTCTTTTCTCCAATTCTGATTCCATCTCTGATCCCTGTCCTCCCTCTCTGCTGGATGTGGTTTCCATTTGATTTGTCTCCGAGGGGACCCTAAAAAAGCTGTTGCTGAATCTCTATATTGTTCATTCTCAATAAAATTCTGACTATGATACTGGTCATAGTGAACTTTTGGTCTAGCACCCTCAATTCTTGAGTCTCTATTTCTGTTATCTAAAACTTCAAACCTATTTGCATGACTATAGTCTGACTGGTGTATATGGTTATTGTTATCCATCTGTCTTGGTACTCCATGATGGTAATTCTCTGTTTTTTTACTTGTTACATCTATATTATTTTTTGGATCAAAGTTGCGATCTCCATTTTTATTTTTATCTGATTGGGACTGTTGATGACTATTTTGATCTCTTCTATTCATAAAAGAATGACTAGAATTCATATTTGTTTTTTCATTTGTTCTATTCCTATTTCCATACTGTTGGTAAGCTTTATTACTATTACTAGGATTTCTTGGTTTCCAATTATATTTTTGATCATTTTTATAATCTAATTTATCTCTTCTCAGTTTATTTGATTTATTGATACTCAATTCTCTCGTCAATTTTTCAACTCCTTTTACAATATTATCATATAATTTTTTATATTCCTCATTTGTCAAGAAGTTGTTAACTTGTTGTTCAATTTTATCAATTTCTACCTGTATTTTTTCAAGTCTGAGGCAGCTAATTTTATTGACTTTTTAAACACCAATGAGTTCAATGTAAAATTTGTTGGTAATATTCAAAACCAAATGATTGAATTCTTAGATCTTTTGGTGTTTGTAGAGGACAATAAAATTTATACTAAAAATTATAGAAAATCAGTGGACAGTAACAGCTTATTGCATGCCACTAGTGGCCATTACAAAAATGGGTAAAAAATATTCCCAAAAGTCAATTTATAAGGCTAAAAAGGAATTGTTCTAGAGTAAGTGACTACCATACTGAAGCAGAAGTTTTAAAAGAAAAACTAATTTGTAAGGCCCATAATGGGGAACATGTCACATATATCATGGATCAAGTGGAGATTTTAGATAGGGAAACATTATTAAGTAAACAAAAAGAAAAATCTTGTGGACAAGATAAACAGTCTGTCAAATTTATCACCACATATGGTGAGGGTATTATGAATGTGAAGAAAATATTGCATAAATATTGGCCTATATTAAAGGGGGACCCCCTATTAAAAGAAAGTTTAGATATAAATCCGAAGGTAGTGTATAGGAAGAATACCAGTTTAAAGAATTTACTTGCCCCCAGTAAGTTAAAAGAGAGTAAACCAATACAATGTAATATTAATGATAAATTTTTGAGTTTAAAGGGCACATATAGATGCCATAAAGCAAGATGTCCTATGTGCAAATGCATTAATAAAGAGAGATCTGTTTTTAGATCAGTAACAGGACAAGAGTTTAGGGTCAAACAATTTATTACCTGTAAGAGTACCTATGTAGTTTATTTATTAGAGTGCAGCTGTGGGCTAAAGTATGTAGGTCGTACTAAGAGATGCCTATCAAAAAGATATAGTGAACATGTTTACAACATAAAGAAACCAATATTAAAACATAGTGTACCAATTCATTACTCTCAGAGCCATGCATGTGATCCAAAATGCTTGACTGTGAAAGGTATTGAAATGGTCAAACCCAATCCTAGGGGTGGCAATAGACTTTTGGACCTTAGGCGCAGAGAGACATTTTGGATATATAAACTGGGGACTCTCGCGCCTAATGGTCTAAATGTTGATTTAGATGTGGCAGCTTTTATTACGTAGACTGACTTTCTTTTAGGTTTTAAAAGTTATGAACAATCTGATTGCGGACTAGAAGGTGTTGTTATATAGCTATTAATATGAATTGGTGTATCAGTTTAGATTTTTATAGTATTGGAATTATATGATAATGTATGTAGTTATTTTATTGTATTTTTTTAAAAAATTGTTATAATGTTTTTAGAAAAATCGAAGGTAATTTATTATAGAATTAATTATTTTTATATGTTTTTTAATACTAACCATTTGAGGTGAAATGTTGCTATATATGTTATTAATTGGTTTTAGGGAATCGAAACAAGATAGGTATTTGTGTATTATGTATATAGAAATATCAATTGTAATTTAATGGTCATTCTGCTCATGAAAGCTAGATGGCGCTAGTAGATTGTGTATAAATAGAGCAGTAAAAGATTGGTAATTATTCCTCTTGACAAAGCGCCCAGCAGGGGGCGAGAAATGCGTTGAGGCCGAGATCCAGAGAGCACTGTGAGTCAGTGTATGCAGACGGAGTGTTTAACAGAATCAGCTGTTGTCGGGTGGTGATGTCACACGCCGACCGGGTACATCGCTGTTCACTTCCCAAACTTGTACAGACCACAGGACTGCTCTAGATCAGCTGTTATTTCAAAGATACCTTTATGTGATTTTAACCACGCCAGATATTGTGAGTATTTGGCTTACTTGTTGTAAATAAAGAGTGCTTATTTCATACAATATTGCACTATTGGAGTCCTTCTTTCTTTCACAGACTGCGCTGTTTTTCTGGGAGAAAAATAAGTTATTTAAGACTGCCTTAGTACCCCACATCACAAAATTCTGCAATCATATATATAATATATTAGAAGGGAATGACATCCCACCAGAGTTGCTTCAAGCAAAAATAGTAGTAATTCCTAAACAGGGGAAAAATATCAAACGTTGTTCAAGTTATTGCCCTATCTCCCTCATTAACCAAGACATGAAGATCTTCACTAAAATCCTTGCCGAAAGACCTAAATTAATCTTACCATCCCTTATACATCCCAACCAAGTGGGCTTTGTAAAGGACAGAGAGGCACCCTACAATGTCCGACAGATGCTTAGTATAATAGAACGTTTGAATAGTATGGGAATGCCTTCTCTGCTCCTCTCGTTGGATGCAGAGAAGGCGTTTGATAGAATAGATTGGCAGTATATGATGAAGGTATTCCAGCATATGGGATGTAGTGGGCCATATTTTACAGCTATTCAGGCAATATATTCTACACCGACAGCACAAGTTGTATCCTCCAGATATCAATCAAAAGTTTTCCCAATCCTCAATGGTACAAGACAAGGATGCCCGTTATCGCTCTTAATATTTGCTTTATGCATCGAACCCTTGGCAGCTAGAATTAGACTTTACCCAGATATCACAGGAATAAAGATCAAGAATACAGATTACAAATTAACAATATTCACAGACAACATTCTCCTTACAATCACCAGACCACTTATCACTCTGCCAAACCTTTATACAATACTTGATAAATTCTCACATATCTCAGGATACAAAATCAACCTGGACAATTGTGAAGCATTACCAGTGGCTTTGCCACATCACACAAAAAAACACATAGAAATTAACTTTGACCTTCGATGAGTAAAACACTCCTTAAAATACCTAGGCATCAACTTGGCACCCTAGCTAGAGTAACTTTACAAATACAACTACACACCACTAATCAAGACTATCAGACAATACGTTCAAAAATGGAAAAAAATAAATGTTTTCATGGTATGGAAGGCTTTTAGCAGTTAAAATGAATATTTCCCCCCATCTTCTCTATCTGTTTAGGATATTACCACTTAAAATACCAATGTTAGAATTAACTACACTTCAATCCGAACTAGTAGCCTACATTAGAGATAACAAATCTACTAGGATCATCTCTATAACCCTGACATGCCATAAACTGCTGGGAGGGGTGGGCATACCAAATCTGGTAGACTATTATAAAGCATCAAAAATAGCCCAAACATTCCTGACAGGGAGAACATCTAAAGATATCCTATGGACCACACTGGAAGCAGAGATTTACAACTCAACAGACAGAGTGAAACAGTCCATTACTAAACTTTACTTAGATATTAAGAACATTTCTCACAAAAATAGGAATGGGATCATAACTATATGGGAGGAAGGTCTGGAAATGAGCATTGAAGTAGAGAAGTGGGATGACATATTTAGCTCCATTTGTAAAGGCCTCTTGAGTGCAGATTTACGGGGAAAAGCGATACAAACAGTTTATCACTGGTAATTTACACCTATAAAGACATCACATATATCAAAGACGAACAGTAGACTATGCTATAGAGGATGCAGAGAAGTAGGCTCCTATAAACATATGTGGTGGGAGTGCATTGGGGTTAAGGAAATTTGGCAATCTTTATTGCGCCTTATCAGCACACTACTGGAGGAAAAAATCAAACTTACAATATCACAAGCTCTTTTACATGAACACACAGGGAGTTTCAATAAAGCTATCAATACCTTTATTAGAATACTGTGCACTATTACTAGAACCTGTAAAGCTAAGTATTGGAAAAATTGAGTACCTCCGTGGCTAGAAATTAGAAACAAATTCAACACAACATATGTGTTGTATGAATCCGCATCCTGGGTTTTAGGTACAAGAGAAATGTTTCATAAAGTGTGGTTTTACTGGATGCTTAACAGAAATAGAGGGTAATAACATATATCTACATATCCAATTTGTCACATAGGAGAGTAATAAGATAGAACCATAGATACTTACTGATAACTATAGAAGTATGAAAAGAAGGAGATTAAAAATTGTTAACGATTAAACAAGACTCAACGATTGTTTATTTTTTTGTTTGTTTTTTTTTGTTTTTGTTCACCTTGTATTTGTATTAATCTCTGGTTATGCTTTGTATTACTTTAGCTTGTTTAAGTCAAGCCTTTTCTCTGAGTGAAAAGAATCCACATCTTGAGATGAAATGTTTCCGCCTGTCTACAACCTCAAAAATATGTACCCACTGTGGATATTGGAGACTCAATTATATAAAAAAAACAGGACTTTGACTACTTAAGAGGCCGGAGTTATGATAATCAGGTGGAAAAAAAACGGAGGATAGTAAAGGCAATATAAAGAAGCATTGTTTATTTTGTATTATTGAACTTGTAAAACCTAATAAAAAATATTTAAACATAAAAACAAAATAAGGACACAATTTGTACTATGCAAATAATTTAGATATGTGCATTCAGAGGTTTCGGGCAACTCTGAATGCGGAAGAAGGTATCCGAAACCTCTGAAGGCACATATCTACAAATAATCATGGCAAAAGTTGGATTTTTGGCCAGCATATCAAGTAAAAATTTCTTAAGCAATATCTTAGCAACATATTATGAATTAACAGATAAAACCATCTATACACATCAATATTTAAGATGGAAACATCAACTGGAATTGTAAGTCTACTACAATCACCACCATAATCATATTAAAAAAATTAAAACTGCTGGATATGATAACAATTTTCCATTTTAATAGTATGCAAGTCTTAAGACTCTGGTAAGGAATGTATTTTTTGTCTCACAATGAGGAAATTCTTAGATGAGGTGTGTATGTGTAATAGGCAGTACATAAGAGAGCCTGTTCTTTAAAAAAAACATAACATGGTAGATGAAGATGAAAGAAGACAGAAGTCACCAAGTTTAACCTATGATTTATAATAAAGAAGCTTACAATTGAAATTACATTAAAAAATAAAAAGCCTATTCATTTAACAAAATCAATCATTCAGTTTTAGCTAAAAATGTATCTAAGCCATTATTTCATTGATTGAATTTATTGGCATTCATTACTTCCTCAGTCAGTGTGTTCCACAACTTGATTGCACTTACTGTGAAAAAATGTTTACGTTGCTGGAGATCTTTCCTTTAGCCTTAAAGGGACAATAAACCCATTTTTTTTCTTTCATGATTCAGATAGAGAATACCATTTTAAACAACTTTCTAATTTACTTTTATTATTTATTTTGCTTCATTCTCTTGATATTCTTTCCTGAAAAGCATATCTAGATAGACTCAGTAGCTTCTAATTGGTGGCTGCACATAGATGCCTCATGTGATTGGCTCACCCGTGTGCATTGCTATTTCTTTAACTAAGGATATCTAAAGAATGAAGCAAATTAGATAATAGAAGTACATTAGAATGTTGTTTAGAATTGTATTCTCTGTCTGAATCATGAAAGAATTTTTTGGGGTTTAATGTCCCTTTAAGTTGTGACTCTTTTGTCAGAAACTGCCTTTGAATAAACAGTGCTTCTGACAATTATGTATATGGGCCTTGCATTTTATTTATTTATAAAACGTAATAATATCACCTCTCAAGCCAGGGCTGGACTGGGACCAAAAATAGGCCCGGGCATTTTAAGGCAAAGCAGCCCAGTACCCCCCAAGGACTTTTATTTTTTTTTTTTTTTTTTTTTATTTATGCTCTTTATATATATATATATATATTCATTCAAAGTTTTCTTATTGAATCAGGTGAGGTAACAGTTTATGGTTTGCCCTTTATAGTCATAAATGTTTTTTTTTTTTTTTTTTTTTTATTATAATATTTTTATTGAGGCAGTAAACACAATACAAAACTATTTCACATTAAAGAGCAACAACTCAATTACAATAATGCAAGAAACATTCAAAACATATTGTAGAATACTAGTTAATAAGAAATTCAATATATCTAGTCAGGTCAAGACATTACCCTTCTTCCTTAAGCCTCATTTTATTACTTAGTCTGCTCAGTGTCTTCAACGTAGTAGAGACCCTTCGTGGGGTCTGGAAGCAGGGTATAGCTGGAGACACAACATTAAGTTTGAAAGGGACATTTATATCTCATACAGCAATCAGGGAACTGTATATGTAATTATATTTTGATTAATCATAGACAAGTGGAAGGCAACAAAGGAATCAGTTTCAGGTTAAGTCATAATGGAAGCACCAAAACAAATCTTATGTTGAAGACATCTTTTAGGATAAGGGTTAAATGAAATAGGAATACATTAACTAGCAAGCTAAATGAAAAACAAAAAAAAAGTAAATATATATTAACGTGTATACAACTGTATAGATCTTGTTAAGATCCAAAGAGTGTTTAAGACTCTTTGGACAGGGCAGAGACTGCTTAACTCTGCCAAAACTGGGATGGAGGGGTTAAACAGGGAAGGAGTCGCTTAATCGTTACTGCGCTTAGACTGAGAATATGTGCAAATTCAAGAGGAGTTTAGAAGAGTGGGCTAGGGCAGATATATTGGAAGCTTCTACAAATGAGGTGTGCTAGCGCGTTATTTAAGAGAGGTACACAGACCCAGAAAATTTCTGGGCAGGTATATTATGAGTCACCATTTACACAAGGAGCTACCGTTTTCGATATGCACTTATGTGGTATTATGCGCTAAGACATGTTGGGAGTCATGTGAGGGCTAGGCTACCAGAATGCATGGTTCAAGTAGGGGACCAGGAGAGCCCCTCCCCCTATGCCAGTAATATGACATTAATAACAAGCGCCAGGCAAAAGTTTACGTGATATGCTTATATGGGGCCATTTATCCTTAGCCCAATGATAATATTTAGTAAATTAAAACTTCCCTATGTCACACAGTATAGTTCTGTTAGTGCAGACATCCCAACTCTAGCTTGCCCACCTATTAGCTTAAAATTTTTAAACATTTAAGAGGTTGCTGTGGGACATGAATTCAGCAGGGTAGGCTTCAGAGAGAAAATGGAGACAAACTATAACATATATGGCCTGTATAAGGGAGATAATCACAATAGGTTATATAAATATAAGCACTAAGCACAACAAGAATGTAGGAACAAGCACATAATGTATAAGCATAAGGAGGGGTTTCTTGTGTTATATTAACAGGTAGCAGCTTCTATAGCCTGTTAAAAGGAGAACACACCACAGAAGTATAGAATAGTTCTTTTGCACAAATCAGTATACTTTGGAAGAAGTCTTTATTGGGTTCATGTGTGTACTTCTGCAAGGGCCGGTAAAACCAGTGTCCTAGATCCCAAAGTAAGGCACTCCGGCTAACCCACTCCCACACGCTCAGGTCCACATACCATATAGCAGTAGAGGTGCTGCACCAAGCCTACCGGAGAAGTCATCCCCAAAATCCAAGGGAAGATAGAGCTGCACAGGAAGGGGAGAGCTGTCAACTCCTCCGTGACCCCGCCAGGCCCGAACAAGCTAGAATCCTGCGTGGGGGACAGGTGAAAAGGAGTGCACGATCTACTTCTCCGCCCGGAGCCGACTTGTATTAACTCAGTCCAGGATGAGCCGGTCTGTACCACGCTTGTATTGCGCTCCATCGCGGCAGGTCGGACATCAGCAGTGATAACCCCCATGTTTACTTGAGAGGTAGGTGTCGCGGGGGGAGGTTCATCCTCAATGCAAGGAGCAACATAATGCAGGTTATACCCGCTGTTTCTAGTGTTCCCGGGGCTTGGCTTAGAAAGTGCAGATATGGGGGTCTGTGGGCAATCGGCCCCTGCAATGCTGCGGCAACTGCTCGCCTGTGGGAGGTTATAAGGCAAGTCAGAGCAGGGAGCCGTCTCTCCTGCCGTAGTGGGCCCAGCCTTTTCCTCGTCGTGAATCGGAGCTCCGGCGATCACCAAGAGCCGGTCAAACCTCTCAAGCACCTGCTGTTCGTGTTCTGCAAATAGGGCACGCACTTTTAGGTAGAAGTTCTCCTCCATGTTTTAATTAACCCGGTGTCCCGGGGGGGTACTGTAATCTCTCACATGGATAGCCGCTATCAGTTTCTCAGTGGTCCGGTCTGGGAACTCCCAGAATCTTCAAAATAAGAGTATATTTTAAGTCAGCTTGTCCACTGCTTCATCAGGGAGCATATTATCAGGCTAAATGACTGTTCAATATCTAGGTTTCAGGCAAAGCATAAGTCATTTTTGTAGAGCTCCCAGACATGCGGCCATCTTTGAGCTCGGTCCGGACACGCCCCCGGACTTTTATTTTTTATTTTTTCTATTTTTCAAAGTCCAAAGTTTAATAAAATAGATAAAATATCTGGATTTTTATTTTAATGATGATGGTGTTGCTGCTTTGGAACATCTACAAAAGTCAGTCTTGCTGACGATTGTTTTATATATATATATATATATATATATATATACACACACACACACATACACTCAGCTGCTGCTTTAGAATTAGTGAGGCCTTAAGTAAAGCACACACTCAAGGCATCTTTATATTTAATTTTTTTGTTACCCATTAAATATAATTCTTCATTGTTTATCTGGTTATTAAGAGTATACTCCCTTTTTTCTTTATTTATAATGAATGTTTTTGAGTTCTGCACCACATTTCTTAGTTCTAATTAGGAGAAATAGACAGAGTAGTGGGAGAGAGAGGGGTAAGGAAGAGGAAATAGAGGAGAAATGGTGGTGCAAAAGATAGAGAAATAAAAGGAGTGTTAAGTGACAGGAGGGGGAAAGAAAAGAGATGGAGAGACAGAAGGTGGGGAGAAGAGAGATTAGGGGAGAGACAGGAGAGAGATAGAGACGGATAGGGTGAGAGAAGAGAAGTTAAGGATGAGTTGGGAAAGAGAAGAGTGAGAGGAGGGGGCGAGAGAAGCAAGAGAGGAAGAAGAGAGAGAAATGGCAGAGAATAGAGAGGAGTGGTAAGAGAGAAATAATTGAGAGAGGAGGAAGAGATAGAAGAGATAGAAGAGACAGAAATAGGCAAGGGAAGGAGAAAGGACAGCGACATTAAAGAAAGAGAGAGAAGGTAGAGAGGGCAGAGAGAGGAAAAGGAGGAGGAAATACAGAGGAAGGAAAAAGGGGGGAGTTAGAGAGATAGTGGAGGGAATACGAAAGGAGACAATGAAGAGAGAAAGTGGAGAGAGATTGATTAAAAAAACAGGAACATTTAAATAAAGGAGAAAGTGGAAACATGGGGGAGAAAGGGGGAAAAGATAGACTGTGAAGGGGGGAAGGAAAAGTGGGAGAGAGAGAGAGAGAGAGAGAGAGAGAGAGAGGGTAAAAAAGAATAGAAAGATTTTGTTTCCCTGCCCTGGCACACATTTAAACAGAGCCCTTCTAAATACACTTCTTAATAACACTTGCATGTCTGTGTGTGATACACACAGCCGATCATCTCTAGGAGCAAAATAGTTTAAAGGGGCTGTGTCCTGCTGTCCGTGCACAAAAAGGAATTTGTGCTCTATTATAATAAACAGAGCTTATTTATTGCTGACCCCTCCCCTCTTACCTTGGGTCATCACTATCTTCTCCTGTAACTGCATGCAGTGATCTGTCTCCACTGAATGACAGAACCGCGCTGGGCAGGGAGAAGGGGGATAGAAGTAAAGGGGAAGCACAGAGCTCCGACCTCATATTTCAGGGAAATAAAGTTCTATGGTACAGCACAGCAGGCTGCTTAGTTACTTTGTACATCTGTTTAGTCTGTGCTCTAACTTCCCTTGTCCCAGAACAACAGAACTGCATATACAGGTCAATAACAAATAAATAAAAATGAACTGTTTCTTTAACTGTTTACAGTAGCAAATGCTGCCATAGTTTAGTGCTCAAGACAAGTGCATGCTCCTAAGTACTGTATATCTAGATTTGCTCTTCATCAATGGATACCAAAGGAACAAAGTAAATTAGAAAACAGATGTAACTTGGACAGTTCCTTTTATAGTAGCATACTCTATCTGAATTATGAATGTTTCATTTGTACTTTTATGTCCCTTTAAACCTCTGCCCCCCCAAAAAAAATCCATTAAAAAATAGGGAACTTGTGCCTGTTCATGCCAATTATTAAAAACTCTAATTGAATTCTGCTAACTTTAACAAATTAGTGTCAATAGTTTAATGGAACCACTATTTAACCACTTAACTGTGGATCATCCACAGAACCCAGAAGCTCCCGAAGGGCTTAACAAAGCTTGATGGGGGTCTTTGTGTGATCTGAATGCTAAACACCATGTGTGTGTGGATCAGTGATGGGTGTCGCACCGATGATGTCATCATGTGTTGCCGGTCGGCTGCGTACCATGTGACTTAGGATCAGCTGAATTTGACAGCTGTCATACTCGCATCCTTCCCTCTGCCTGGCTGTGTAAGACGGAACCATACAGTAGCGAAATACCACAATCACCAGCAGATTCCGGGCATGCAACTACCCATCATTGTGACCATCAACCTATTAAAATCTGTAAATTTATAAACATTAAAAGAAAAAATATAGATACTAAATAGAATTATTAAAATGGGACTATAAATTTGGTATACACATAACATTTTGATCTCTCCAGTATCTGGTGGAGTATGGTAGATTAGAGATCCAACTGAGGTATCTGTGGAATTGTTCATGTTTTAGGTGCATTAAAGGGACAGTCTAGTATAAATTAAACTTTCATTCTTCAGACTTTTAATTTTAATCAACTTTCCAATTTACTTTTATCATCAAAATAGCTTTTTCTCTTGGTATTCGTAGTTTAAACTAAACATAGGTAGGCTCATATGCTAATTTCTAAGCCCTTGAGGGCTGCCTCTTATCATATACCTTTTAAATCTCTTTTCAACACAAAGAGACAGAAAATACACGTGGGCCATATAGATAACACTGTGTTCAGGCACAGGGGATTATTTAAGATTTAGCACAAAACAAGGCTAAATTTAAGACAATAGATAATAAACAGTCACAGTCATGTGATCAGGGGGCTGGAAGAAGGTTCCTAGATACAAGGTAATCACAGAGGTAAAAAGTATAGTAATATAACTGTGTTGTTTATGCAAAACTGGGGAATGGGTAATAAAGGGATTATCTATTTTTTAAAACAATAACAATTCTATGGTAGACTGTCTCTTTAAAAAGATATATATTGCACATATATTCAATAGTGCAAAAAGTTAGGTATGGGCAGATTTCACAATGTCCACAGGGGATCAAAAAAGACTCAAGGTTTGCAGAAAAAGGGGCTGAAATCCAGTATTGTATGCAGGCATCTGAGTGTCACAGTGACATGATATATCCACTTAGATTCCATTCATAGTAGCTTCTGTACCGTATTACCTCACAATTACAGAGTGGAACACACTCTCAGGAATGAACAACCAGCTCAATAACATGTTAGCTTGTTCTATGGTGATTAACCACCTGGGTTCAGCCTCTTTTTAGCCCATTAATGCTTTTTACAGAGTAAAACTTTCCCATAGTTTACCAGTCTGATCCCACTTATTAAAGTCAGTCCAGTGCATAAATACCAGGCAATCTCTCTCTGTATAAGAATCATCATATTAAAAGTAAAAAACTGCACTCCAGTCAGACCCTTAATCATCCTACTCAAACTTCTTCACGCATCCCTAGCATACTCACTATTCCAAAACAAATGAATAGCACTCTCACTTTGACAACAACCATCTTTAGGACACACTTCTGAAGCTACTAAACTACACACTCTCTGAAAATCTCTTGTTGGCAAACACTTATGCACACTCCTCCAACTAATATATTTCTGCCTATTTATTCAATACTTATTACACACATTTTTCGACACCAACACACATTCCTTCTCATTCAAACCCCCAATCAACTCAAGACCTTCCTTCATCTCCAACATTTCCAACACCATTCTATTTTCACACCACATCTCCCTACTAACATTCTCCAAACAACATTTCCAAAAGCATACTTTGCCATATATCCAGTTATGCTATCCTTTCCCCTCAGAACCATACACCTACTAACATATTTCACAGCCAAGAATCTCTCCACATCAGGAAAACCCTTACCACCAACATACTTACTCTTAACAACAACAACTCTTTTCAAATGCTCCATACCAGAACTCCAGAAAAAAAGAAAACAAAATTATCCAAAAAATGCTCTCAGGAGGAGGAAAACTAAAGCCAAATATAACATAATAGGGACTAAAACCCTACTAGACTCAAAATATAACAAAAATAAAATAAAGAAAAACAAAAAAGAATTAAAATCAGGACTTCCTTCCTTCCTTCCTTTCTGTTTCTTAGGACTTGAAGGAGATCCTTTCCATCTGCCTCTTTGATGTTCCGACCTCCTAGGCTCCCCCTTACCAGCCTCATAACCAGAAACTTCAGCAAGTGGTTTCACATCTTTTATCTAGATAACCAACAGAAGAGGTATCATAAAAGCCACCAATACACTTTCTTGAGTCAGAGGTAACATCTTTAGTAGAGACAGAAGGAAACTCTGAAATTAAAGAGTCAGCATCACGTGCAGTATCTGGATCTGCTCTCTTAACTACTGGAAGATCCAAATTAGGACTCTCCCATCCATCAGATTCTGCAATTTTTTTCCTCTTGGAGGCTGATTTATTTTCTGCAGTGTCCATATCCTCCTCAGAACCTTAGGACACAAAAACAGACCAGTCAATGTTCTTCCTTTCACCAAGAACAGCATCAGGAGCAGGATCACCAGATGAATCAGTGAAGGAAAAATCCTCTGTCCCAGGAACAACAGGGCTTCCAGAACATTAGAAGCAGCTAACATATTAGATGTAGCAAGATCTTCCTCCTGAAAATTAGATTGGGCTTCCTCCATTTTCTAAGCCACAGGAACCACCACAGGAGCATCAGACACATCTCTGACAGGGACCCCAACTGCAGACTTTTTACACAAAAGAGGTAATATAGATTTCAATGCCTCATCAAAGACCTCCTCTTCGTTCACAAATAGCTCAACCGCAACAGAATACTTTTTTTTTTCAATATCAGCATAGGACGGCTTCACTCTGGTGCTTGACTGACATGAATTGACGGGGTTAGAATGATATACTACAGGAAAGTTCTTCTCTGAAAAAGCAATACTGGGCTAAAAAAAAACTGCACCCTGGTAGCAAATTGCCAAAGAACAAGCTAACAAGATATTGAGCTGGTTGTTCGTTCCTGAGAGTGCGCTTCTCTCTGTGTGTATGTCTACCTAAGGGAAAAAGGGCCAACCAGATGTAAACTCCTTGTTCAGTGTGCTAAGAGGAATATGGCTGCACCTCAATGATGAGGCCCAATGAAGGCTGAAATGATCATCTGGTGTTGCCGTGTTTCTTGTTCATAGAGGAATTACCTGGTGTTTCAGCACTGGACTGACTGTGATGTGTGAGATCGGACTGATATACTATAGGAAAGTTCTTCTCTGTGAAAAGCATTACTGGGCTAAAAAGAAGCTGCACCCAGATGGTAAATAAAACAAGTTAAAAAGTTATTGAGCTGGTTGTTTGTTCCTGGGAGTGCACTTCTCTCTGTGTGCATATATAGATATATATATAATTTACTAAAACATAATTTTATATATATATATTTAGATTTAAACATAAAAAGAACATTTTCTTTTATGGGCAGAACATTGGAATGTAAAATACGCATAAATCATGTCAGGTTTAGCACACTTGCTTAAATGCGGTCAAGTTAGAGCACGAGCGATAAATGTGGTAAAAAAAAAAGCAGCTTCATTGAAGTCTTTGGGGAGAAAAAAATAATGCGGTTGCAGTATCGAAATCCTTAAGTTTGTAGGCATTGGGTTTCATTTGCGCGCATACCATTTAATTTGAATTTGTAATACTTTACTTCCTGCTGTGTTTACGCTCGAGCAAAAGTGCTAAATACCACTCCACTTGTAATCTAGCCCTGTAAAAAATAGCTACTCATTCTTATAATAGAGTTTGTATTGTCTTATTTGCATACTTTATGTGGCACCGGCTGCTACTGAGCATATGAAAGAGTTCACACACATATTGTCTGTGAATATATGAGTCTATGATTGTTTGACAGCTGTATGTTATAAAAGGGCCAGGAAAATGAAAAGAAACTTTCGGCTAGATTATGAATTTTGTCGGTAAGGCTGTGTGGTGCTAACGCTTAGTTTATGCTCACCGCTCACCTACAAACAACGCTGGTATTACAGTTTTTTTCAAACCCGATGTTATCCGCAAAAAAGTGAGCGAAGAGCAGAATTTAGCTCCACACCTCACCTCAATACCAGCGTTGCTTACGGTAGCAGTGAGCTGGCTAAACGTGCTCGTGCACGATTTCCCCATATGAATCAATGGGGCAGTTTCGGCTGGGAAAAAAAACCTAACACCTGCAAAAAAGCAGCGTTCAGCTCCTAACGCAGCCCCATTTATTCCTATGGGGAAAATACATTTATGTTTACACCTAACACCCTAACATGAACCCTGAGTATAAACACCCCTAATCTTACACTTATTAACCCTTAATCTGCCGCCCCCGACATCGCCACAACCTGCATTATATTATTAACCCCTAATCTGCCGTTCCGGACACCGCCGCCACCTACATTATACTTATGAACCCCTAATCTGCTGCCCCAACATTGCCGAACCCTACATTATATTTATTAACCCCTAATCTGCCGCCCCCAATGTCGTCGCAACCTACCTCCAATTATTAACCCCTAATCTGCCGCCCCCAACATCGCTGCCACTATAATAAAGTTATTAACCCCTAAATCTAAGTCTAACCCTAAACCTACCCCCCCTAACTTAAATATAATTTAAATAAATTGAAATAAAATAACTACAATTAACTAAATTAGTCCTATTTAAAACTAAATACTTACCTATAAAATAAACCCTAAGATAGCTACAATATAACTAATAATTACATTGTAGCTATTTTAGGATTTATTTTTATTTTACAGGCAAGTTTGTATTTATTTTAACTAGGTAGAATAGTTATTAAATAGTTATTAACTATTTAATAATTACCTAGCTAAAATAAGTACAAATTTACATGTAAAATAAACCCTAACCTAAGTTACAATTACACCTAACACTACACTATAAATAAATTAATTACCTAAATTAAATTAAACTAATTACAATTAAATAAAATAAACTAAAGTACAAAAAAAACAAACACTAAATTACAAAAAACAATAAAATAATTAAAAAAAATGTAAACTAATTACACCTAATCTAATCCCCCTAATAAAATAAAAAAGCCCCCCAAAATAAAAAAGCCCTACCCTATACTAAATTACAAATAGCCCTTAAAAGGGCCTTTTGCGGGGCATTGCCCCAAAGTAATCAGCTCTTTTACCTGTAAAAAAATTACAATACCCACCCAACATTTAGAACCCACCACCCACACACCCAACCCTACTCTAAAACCCACCCAATCCCCCCTTAATAAAACCTAACACTAACCCCTTGAAGATCACCCTACCTTGAGACGTCTTCACCCAACCGGGCAGAAGTGGACCTCCAGACGGTCAGTAGTCTTCATCCGATCAGGTCAGAAGAGGACCTCCAGACGGGCAGAAGTCTTCATCCAGGTGGCATCTTCTATCTTCATCCATCCGGAGCGGAGCGGGTCCATCTTCAAGCCAGCCGACGCGGAGCATCCTCTTCCAACGACATCCAACTGAAGAATGAAGGTTCCTTTAAATCCATCCATGATGGCGTCCCTTGAATTCCGATTGGCTGATAGGATTCAGCCAATTGGAATTAAGATAGGAAAAATCCTATTGGCTGATGCAATCAGCCAATAGGATTGAAGTTCAATCCTATTGGCTGATCCAATCAGCCAATAGGATTGAGCTTGCATTCTATTGGCTGTTCCAATCAGCCAATAGAATGCAAGCTCAATCCTATTGGCTGATTGCATCAGCCAATAGGATTTTTCCAAACTTAATTCCGATTGGCTGATAGAATCCTATCAGCCAATCGGAATTCAAGGGACGCCATCTTGGATGATGTCATTTAAAGGAACCTTCATTCTTCAGTTGGATGTTGTTGGAAGAGGATGCTCCGCGTTGGCTGGCTTGAAGATGGACCCGCTCCGCTCCGGATGGATGAAGATAGAAGATGCCGCCTGGATGAAGACTTCTGCCCATCTGGAGGTCCTCTTCTGCTCGGATCAGATGAAGACTTCTGGCCGTCTGGAGGACCACTTCTGCCCGGTTGGGTGAAGACGTCTCAAGGTAGGGTGATCTTCAAGGGGTTAGTGTTAGGTTTTATTAAGGGGGATTGGGTGGGTTTTAGAGTAGGGTTGGGTGTGTGGGTGGTGGGTTGTATAATGTTGGGGTGGGGTATTGTAATTTTTTTACAGGTAAAAGAGCTGATTACTTTGGGGCAATGCCCTGAAAAAGGCCCTTTTAAGGGCTATTTGTAATTTAGTATAGGGTAGGGCTTTTTTTATTTTGGGGGCTTTTTATTTTATTAGGGGAATTAGAGTAGGTGTAATTAGTTTAAAATTCTTGTAATTATTTTATTTTTTGTAATTTAGTGTTTGGTTATTTTTGTACTTTAGTTTATTTAATTGTAGTTAGTTTAATTTAATTTAGGTAATTAATTTATTTATGGTGTAGTGTTAGGTGTAATTGTAACTTAGGTTAGGGTTTATTTTACAGGTAAATTTGTACTTATTTTAGCTAGGTAGTTATTAAATAGTTAATAACTATTTAATAACTATTCTACCTAGTTAAAATAAATACAAACTTGCCTGTAAAATAAAAATAAATCCTAAAATAGCTACAATGTAATTATTAGTTATATTGTAGCTATATTAGGGTTTATTTTATAGGTAAGTATTTAGTTTTAAATAGGACTTATTTAGTTAATTGTAGTTATTTATTTCAATTTATTTAAATTATATTTAAGTTAGGGGGGGTTAGGTTTAGGGTTAGACTTAGATTTAGGGGTTAATACATTTAATATAGTGGTGGCGACGTGGGCAGCAGATTAGGGGTTAATAAATGTAGGTAGGTGTCGGCGATGTTAGGGATGGCAGATTAGGGGTTAATAAAATGTAACTATTGTTTGCGAGGCGGGAGTGCGGCGGTTTAGGGGTTAATATATTTATTACAGTGGCGGCGATGTCCGGTCGGCAGATTAGGGGTTATAAAATGTATTTAAGTGTTTGCGATGTGCGGGGGGCCTCTGTTTAGGGGTTAATAAGTAGTTTATGGGTGTTAGTGTACTTTTTAGCACTTTAGTTAAGAGTTTTATGTTACAGCATTAGCCCATAAAACTCTTAACTACTGACTTTTAAATGCGGTAGGAGTCTTGACAGGAGAGGGTGTACCGCTCACTTTTGCCAAGACTCGTAATACCGGCGTTAGGCAAGTCCCATTAAAAAGATAGGATACGCAATTGACATAAGGAGATTTGCGGTATGCTCGAGTCGTGGAAAAAAAGTGAGCGGTACACCTGTACCTGCCAGACTCGTAATACCAGCGGGCGTTAAAAAGCAACGTTGGGACCTCTCAACGCTGCTTTTTAAGGCTAACGCAAGACTCGTAATCTAGGCGTTTGAAAGTTACCAGAAATAAAATCTACTACTTGTCTGAAATTCAAAGTAAATATTATCGCATTGTCTATTTATCATTTATTTATTGATTATTCATTTCTACCGTATTTAATGTATCTTTTATAAACACATTTGCAAAAAGACAAACTTAATGCTTAATAATACAAATATGAACTAAAAATAAGCTTTAAGGAAGCTAATAAGACACATTTTTGAAGTGTTAACTTAGAAGGCAGGGCAATTATCAGTTAAACTGCTAAATGACAGTGTGGAAGGGTTCTTCATAATGTTGTTAATATTTATGGACATTATGTTATGTGTGACTTTGTTTTTTCCTAAAAGATCATAGAATTATGAGAATGCATTTAAGAGCATTTTATTTAAATAAAACTAATAGAAACCTATTTTGATTTTCTTGTCATGAAGCATGTAAGCCCATTAGCTTGATAATGCAGTTTAAGGTGATTTATTCCAATCAGTTAGAAGAGATGTCCATACTGTATTGCTTGGGTTTTCTTGAGGTTTCAAATTCAAGGAAAATCCATAAGTAAAATATATAAAAAAAATGTTATGTAGGCAATTGAAAGGCTTTGCACTAAACAAACAAATGCAGACCTTGAAAAATCAAAAAATGACAGTGATATTCAAATTATTTAAAAAAAAGACGCTTATGTTCATAATATTCATACATGGATTTATCTAATTTAACAGCATTGACCACTGTAAACCTTATTTTTAAACACTGAATTTTGGGTGTTTTTTTTTTAAAATTTGTATGTGTTTTTTCATACTTAATTCATGTGTTTCATGAAAGTTAGAAATACAGCCCAGCTCATGCATTTTATGCAATATTGATTATGTCTTAGCTATTTCAAGCAGTAGTACTACTGTGTCCAATTTTTTGAATTTTAGGTTTTTAAATGTCAAATTTTAATTAATTGAAATGGGTGCAAAATTTGTATGGGGAGCAAAAACAAGGAAAAAAATAATATAACATAGAAAAGAATAATATTCCATATGCACCCCGTCTAAAGTATTTCATGCACCTACATTTTATTATATTTTATTATATTTTCCAAATATACATTTTAAGTCTTTATTTTTAAAAGGAATATTGAATGCAATGGTTTGCATAAAAGTTGCAACTTGGGTATAGTTACAAAGGTTTGTGTACCAGTCAATCTGTCATGTTTTGTAAAAAAAATAAAATCACCTGTCCTAAGTTGTAAATGTCTATCTATGAGGGCCAAATTATTTGTGGGACTTTAACACAGTCATCATTTAAAAAATAAATAAATCATGCCTTCAAAACCTACCATTGTAAACCTACACCTAAGTATAGTCAGACTATTCCCAAATATGACACTGGTGTTCATAGTACGTTGGTGAGAGAATAAACTGTTGTGTTGCTAAAAAGCAATACATCCCAAATGACATAGTTAAAGGACCACTTAACATAGTAGAATAGCATAATAAATAAATAAATAAAAAAACACTTAGCTTAAATTTCACAAGTAGAAGAGTTTTATTTCCTTCCCTCTGTATCATGTGACAGCCATCCACCAATCAAAAAATGAATATACCTATATTCTGTGAATCTTGCACATGCTCAGTATGAGCTGGTGCCTCAGTGTGCATATTTAGATAATGGATGTGAATTGGAAAGTTGTTTAAAATTGCGTGCTCTATCTGAATCATGAAAGTTTCTTTTTAACTTTGGTGGTCCTTTAACAGACAGAAAATTGGACTTTAATAGCCAAACGGTAAGGAAGGCAATTGGGATGATTCACAAATGTATCATGGTCCAGCCACAAGAAGGGAAATATATTCCAACTTCATACTGTTTAAAGGTTATGACTAATTACAAAAATGTTATCTAACTATAAATATTATGAGAAAATAAAATGAATATGTTTCTACAATTATACAAAATAACCCCAATGGAATCTATATCAATCTACAAGAACGTTTTTTTGCAGGATTTTAAAATGTAATGCTAATTCAGTTTATTAGAAACCCCATTTGGAATCACAGTTTTCACATGATTTTCGAATATTTTTTTTTTATTTGTGCTCTCATAATGGAAGTCTCAGAAATACTTTGCGTTGACAAAATCAAACATTATTAACCCATAGAAAACAAGTTAACTCATGACTTTTGAATTTATGTAATTTAATAGGCTTGACTACTTGAAATGCCATTTTAACTTTTCTCTCTGACAGTATATTTTCAGTGTTACAATTCTTTCACATTCTCAGCTTAAGGGGTATATTTATCAAGCTCCGTATGGATCTTGAGGCCGCTTGTTTTGGCTCGCCGGAAACAGAAGTTATTCAGCATCGTATGCTGTCAGCATTTATCGACAGCAGTACAGTGGACATAATACGCTACTTTGTATCATGTCCGCTCGCACATTGATAAATATACCCCTATGTGTTAACATTGTGGCTTCCCTGGTTTACAAAAAAGTTAAAACATATAGGGCCAGATTACAAGTGGTTTGCTATAGTTTGTGCGCAAGCAATATCGGGTTTGCGTGCAAGTTAAATTGTGCTCATATTACAAGTTGAAAGCAAACGCAATCACTTGAGCACAATTGAAGTTAAAGCTCTTCGGGTTAGCGCATTCTCAGAGCTGTGGTTAACTGTTTTGTGTAACAAAAAAGTGTCACAAAACACATCTAAAATAGAAAAGTACAGCTACACTCATAATAACACTATCTAATAAAAATAATTATTAAAAAATATTGTATAAAAAAGTTATAAGGGATCAAAAATATGAGATCAAAGGTTTTAGAAAAAAAATAGGCAGACAAAGGACTTTAACAGTGAGTTGCATGTATATACATGTCTAAATATGTATGTGTATGTATATATATATATATATATATATATACATATATATATATTTACAGACATATATACACACATTTATAAATGAAAAAAAGAGAGAAGCTCGCAACCTAGGAATGAACAATAGCATAATAGCTTGTTCTATGACTAGTTACCCCCCTAGGAACAGCCTCTTTTTGTTCAACATGTACCATACACAGATAATTACTTTCCTTTAGCAAATTAGTCTGATCCTGACTAAACAGTGCAGTCCAGTCCCAAAATACTTGGCAATCCCTCTCTGAAAGAGAGAAACAGCAAAACGCAGAAGTACAGCCATATCCCTCTAGACACACTGAACAACGGGTCCACGCCTGGTTTCCCACGCCATCCGAATGGAGACTTCCCTCAGGGTCATAATTTGCATAAATAAAAAGAGGGAAGCGTTCAACGTGGGAACAACAGTATAATAGCCTGTTCTGTGGCTAGTTGCCACCCTAGGAGCAGTCTCTATTTGCTCAACATGTGCTTTTCACAAAGAAGAACTTTCCTGTAGTATATCAGTGTGATCCGGACTAAACAGCAGTCCAGTCCTGAAATACCAGGCAATCCCTCTCTGAGTGAGAGAAACTGCAAAACCCCAGATGTACATTCCGGCCTAGTGGGTTTTCCACTTTGATTTCTCTATTGAATTCTATGGAGGAACAGGTTATCGCTAGGGATGGGCGAATGTGATTATATCCGAATTTGAATGTTAGAACGAATGTTATTGTAGAAATTCGATTTACATAATAGAATGTTGATAAGAACGAATATTCTTAAAAATTCGATTTTCGAATGTTATTTACAGTTTTCGAATGTCACATTCGAATTCGAATGTCACATTCAAATTCCAATGTTACATTTGAATGTCACATTCGAATTTGAATATTACATTTATAAAACACAATTGTAGACTAGAAACACTATTTCGAATGTCACATTCGAATCGAATATCACATTCGAATCGAATGTCACATTCGAATCGAATGTCACATTCGAATCGAATATCACATTCGAATCGAATGTCATATTCTAATTCGAATATTACATTTATAAAACACAGTATTAGACTAGAAATATCATTTTGAATTCGAATGTCACATTCGAATCGAATATCACATTCGAATCGAATATCACATTCAAATTTGAATATTACATTTATTAAACACAGTTGCAAACTAGAAATATTATTTCGAATTTGAATGTGACATTCGAATTCGAATGTCACATTCGAATTTGAATATTACATTTAAAAATCACAGTATTAGACTAGAAATACTATTTTGAATTCAAATGTGACATTTGAATTTGAATGTCACATTCGAATTTGAATATTACATTTAAAACACAGTATTATACTAGAAATACTATTTCAAATTCAAATGTGACATTCAAATTCTAATGTAGCATTCAAATTCGAATATTACATTTATTAAACACAGTTTTAGACTAGAAATACTATTTCAAATTTGAATGTCATATTCAAATTCGAATGTCACATTTCGAAATTGAATGAATACATAGCTAAACATTCTATTATTCGAACGAATATTTTCTAATTTTACTGAAAATTTTGAAAACGAAAATTCAAAAATAGAATGTTAGAATGTTACATAAACATTCAAAATTCGATTCGAAGGAACGAATGTATCAAAATTTGTTTTAAATTTCGAATTTTTAGAAACATTCACCCATCCCTAGTTATCGCACGCGTGATATTCTAAGTTCAGTTTTTTGTGTGCATCAGGTGAGCGTGCAAGCTATAACTTTTTACTTTCAACTCATAATACGAGCGCAACCCAGTGCCCGCAGTTAACGCTGGAGCAGGAGTGTTAAATAGGCTCAACTTGTAATCTGGCCCATAGTTCATATTAAAGGGACACTGAACCCACATTTTTTCTTTTGTGATTCAAATAGAGCATGCAATTTTAAGCAACTTTGTAATTTACTCCTATTATCAAATTGTCTTCATTCTCTAGGTATCTTTATTTGAAATGCAAGAATGTAAGTTTTGATGCCGGCCCATTTTTGGTGAACAAACTGGGTTGTTCTTGCTGATTAGTGGATAAATCCACCCACCAATAAACAAGTGCTTTCCATGGTTCTGAACCAAAAAAAGCTTAGATGCTATCTTTTTCCAATTAAGAAAGCAAGAGAACGAAGAAAAATTAATAATAGGAGTAAATTAGAAAGTTGCTTAAAATTGCATGCTCTATCTGAATCATGAAAGAAAAAAATTGGGTTCAGTGTCCCTATAAACTTTTAGATAATTGTTATACTTGTTTGTAACAATTAATAAATACATGTGTGCCAACTAATAATTTATAGCTATGGGTATTGTTTAATCTGTTTGGAACCCAGATTAAACCTTTTCTGGGGTTACAAGATAACTGGGAAATAAAATACCTATAATTAAGGAAATAATTTTCAGTTTTCCTCTCGCTTCCTTTGAGGGCAATCATACATCTGTTACTAATCACTCATTAAATGACAGCCTTAGCCGAAGAGTGGATATTATTTACTATTATAATACGATGGCTCCCAGCAGTTGTTCCTGAGCCTACCTAGGTATGGTTTTTAACAAAGGATACTAATAGACAAATTAGGTAAAAGTACACTGGAAAGTTGTTTAAAGGGATAGTCTACTCCAGAATTGTTATTGTTAAAAAAAGATAGATAATCCCGTTATTACCCATTCCCCAGTTTTGTATAACCAACATGGTTATATTAATACACTTTTTACCTCTGTGATTAAATTGTATCTAAGCTTCTGCATACTGCCCCCTTATTTTAGTTCTTTGGACAGACTTGCATTTTAGCCAATCAGTGCCCTCTCATAAGTAACTCCACGGTCGTGAGCACAATGTTATCTACTGTATATGGCAAATATGAACTAATGCCGTCTAGCTGTGAAAAACTGTCAAATGTATTGAAATAAGATGCAGCCTTCAAGTGCTTAAAATTAGCATATACACCCTCCTAGGTTTAGCTTTCAACTAAGAATACCAAGAGGACAAAGCAAGTTTGATGATAAAAGTTAATTGGATATTTGTTTAAAATTGCATGCCCTGAGAGGTTCCGGTGGAGGTGGAGCTACACAGGTGTGGCTGCACAGGTGTGCTACGCAGGTGTGGCTCAGGTTGCAGCTCCAGTCCCATAGACGCTGGCGGTGGATCCCTCGCGCCCTGCCCCAAGCTTAGGGGCTATTCTTCCTAGGATAGTCAAAGAAGAACTGTTCCGGAACCCTCTCCAGTGGCCTGTCATCCCACTGGCCTTGCAAACCCCAGCTACCTGGACCTTCGTTATTGGTAGCAACTACCCGCTCCCTCTATTCTAAATCATGCCCACATCACACCTTTTTGGCCTTTCTCTGTGGTTTGGAATCCCGCTTGCCCTCTCCGTGGAATCTTGCCATCTTGCCCAGGTAAATACTTTCCCCCCTCTATACGTCAGCCGACCCCGCTAGACGAACTCTGAAATTTTTGTGCCACCCCAATCTCACCTGCTGTTACTGTGCGGCTTCCTCTGCTGTGTCGCTAACCGGCCTCTTCTTCACCCCTTTCCCTCCCCCACCAGTGCTGCGTGGGAGGGAGCCGGCCCTGGCCCTGGAGCGGGGTTCCGGTGCGGGGGCTGCTTCTCTGGCTAGCTACGGTGTCCGGTGCGGCGCTGCATCCTCCCCTCCCACCGGTAATGCGTGAGGAGAGTTGACTACGGCTGCTTTCCAGCTCGTGGAACAGGAAGTGGCGGAGACGATTCTCCCTGGGCTGAGCTGCTCACCAGGGACACTGAGGCTGTTAACAGAACCGGCGGACGGCGAGACAACACACGAATTGGTGAGTTCCCACTTCAGTACACTGCTTCTGGCATACTTTGTGGCTTCACTACTTGGCAACTTCTAGAGGGGGGAAGTGGAGAAATACGGAGGGGGCTAGCGGAGCTTAGACTTGAAAGTTTGATACATCCTGTCCAGAAACGGCCACTGAGCAAGAGATCCTAAAAAGATAACGGGACACAACTTTTGCCACTGATTGGGTCTGCTGAAAAAAAAAATCCTCACTTGCTAGCATAGCGTGCCATAAAACCCTTGGAACTATGCACTGGCTTAAGACTATCTAAAAGAGGGAAAAACAGCCGCATAACACATTGTGAGGACATCTCTGGTTGATAATCTGTTTTATGTGCTTAAATGTGTTGTATATAGATACAGAAATGTAATCACCCACTGATATAATGTATTCTCCTGTCTATTTCCTGTTTAGGCTCACCAAGCTTATACTCAGAAGCACTTAGACTTTACCATAGGAAATTTGCATTATTCTGGATTATTTAAAAACTGCACTATAGTTGAACTCAGCAACCAGCGTTCTCTGCCTTGATTCTAGCTTTAGTTAACTGCATGTTGGCCTGCTACATATAAGGTTCTAGTGTTATTTAAGCCTTAAACATTTTAAAGTCAAACTAACTTTCCTTGCCCCCACTAACTGCAGCTGACTGCTAGTGAATAACTGTCCGACAGATAGTTGCAGAGATGTAATTATTACTGCTTATAGTGTATTATTCTGCGTATAAATCTTCTTTTCCTCTTGTTTCAAAGCTCACTAAGTTTATACCTAGGAGTATTTAGTCTTCATTACAAGTAACCCCTAGTGTTGTGTGTCACTCAAAAAAAAAAAAGAAAAAGAAAAAGAAGAGGAAAAAGGGAAGGAAAAAGAAAAAAAAGGAAAAGAGAAATTCAAGGCTTGAGAGCCTATAAAGCCTAAAATACTTATAGTTGAAGCTTGTTAACTCCTCACATTTCTACTAACCACAGTTGTCTCTTAGTGCTCTCCGAACTTCCCTGGCAACACTTAAAGACACCTGGAACTCGAATACTTGTTAGAGTGCTGAGAACAGATAATAACATAGCAAATATCTGTCACTGCTGAATAAGTTCTGCTGAGCGACATAAAACCTTTGCGAAAACATATACTGGTTTAAAAGGGTAAAACAGTTACTTAACCTACTGTGAGGACAACTCAGGGTTGCACTATATTCCTCTTGTTTAAAGGCCCTGTGCTCTGTTATGTGGGTGTAGAGATTTAACTGTCTACTGTTTACAAGTGTACTCTTTCCTAAATAATTTATTCAGGCTCACCGAGCCCTTATCTAGAAATACTCAGACCCTGCTATCAAAAATTGTCTAGTGTTTTGTATTACTTAAAAAATCTTACTGTATCAGGTTAAGAGGGGGAAAGAAACAGTGAAAGCTAGTTTAGTCACGGAGCTTATCCTCTAAATAGGCTATAGTGACTGTGAAACGAAGGTTACTCCTCTGGCTGTACTGAGTCTCCTATAAACTGAAGCCAGATCAATGCACAGCACGACACTATTATGTATACTGTGTTGTATGCCTAGATAAAGCAGAGCTTTATATTTAGCCCTGTAAGGACACCCCGGTTGACAGGTGTTAGGACAGTCGAGGGGAATCTCTACATAAATAACCTGGGTTTAAGCTCTATCCATCTGTCCTTCCTGACTTTCCCCTATAATAACAAGCGTCAGGAGTACATTACATAAAATCGGTCTGATTCCATAAATTCTATCTTCCCATAGCAAGACCACTCAAGGTCTGAGGTTACCTTTTCAATCAATAGCTATAAGCCTCAGGTAATATCTCAGAGCAGTTATTGTGTACAGTTTAGTGACCCTTCCTTAAAATATTTTCTTGCCACTGCCAAATTCGCGCATGATCTGGTGAGTGAGCCTCAATTCACCCCCTGGTTTTTGGTCGTCCTTTTTTTTTTCTTCTTCCTTTATTAAACCAGGCTAATAATTGGCACAACCTTTGTTCCTGCCCTTTCCCTCACATTTAGACCCCCTCACTCCCTATCCTCACTTCTCCTGCCCCATTTCTCGCACTGGGAGGATCCTCTCCCCAGTACATGTAGGTTTTACCCCCCCTCTTGATCTTGGCACATGGATACATTTTTTCACTCTCACTCCAAGACTCCCTCACCAGCCATGGCTGCAAGGCAAAGAGATAGGAGAGCAAAGAATACTTCAGATGCTCCATCTGAAATACAAGTAACATCCGCTGCTGTACCCCCCACGACTGATATATTTGATATGCAAGTCTTGGTTACCAAAATTTCGGAAGCCCTGACTCCCAACTTTGATGCACTTAAACTAGAGATCAGACAAGACATTACACTCTTATCACAGGAAGTTAGACAGTTTGCTAATAGAATTAATGAAGCTGAACAGAAGGTGTCAGATCTGGAAGATCTCACTACTCTCCACAGCGCCAACCTAGAATCCACCAATCTCTCGATCACTACAATACAGGCTAAACTTGATGATCTCGAGAATCGCGCCCGTAGGAACAACATTCGTCTAATAGGGGTCCCAGAGGAAAAGAGTTATGAGGATTTAAACTCTTTTATTTCTGAGCTGTTACCCCAACTTCTTAAAATTCCATCCAACCATCCCCAGATTATAGTGGAAAGGGCACATAGGCTAGGCAGACCCTGGGTGGACAATAAAGGTAATCACAGACCCAGACCGGTGATTGCAAAACTTCTAAACTTTCAAGACAAAGTTACATTGTTGCAATTCTACCGAAAGAACCAGCCCATCATACTTGGAGAATCTAAAATTCTCCTCTTCCAGGATTTTTCAGCTAAGACAACATCTAAAAGGAGGGCACTAGCCCCCATATGTACCAAATTAATCCAACAAGGCTATAAAGCTACAATTATCTACCCCGCAAAACTCAAAATCACAGAGGGTAAGAATGTTTACATTTTAAATACCATACAAGAGGTAGAACAACACTTGAAAGACGCTAATATTCTAGGAACACAACTGTCAGGCCGAAAATAGGCCATCATTGCTCTGTCCTTGGTTCTTTTTGCTTCCTCCCTTTTTCTTCTCTTCTTCCCTTTTTCTTCTCTTCTTCCCTTCTTTTCTCTTGGCTGTTATGAGCATATATCATGCTGGTCCAGGAGGGCGTGCCCAGATGGGGTTCCCTATTTCCCCTTTTTTTTTCCCCCTCCTTCTCTTCCCCCCCCCTCGCACTGGCCACACTTCGTCATCTGGTTTAATCTCAAATGGCAAACTTTAAATTAATTTCCTGGAATGTGGGTGGAATTTCCACCCCATTAAAAGAAAAGCTATCCTCACACATTTGAGGAAACTTGGGACCGACATAGCATTTCTACAAGAAACGCACCTGACATCAGAGGAGTCCCTGAAACTTAGATCCTCCTGGGTGAAAGAATTTTTTTTTTTCCCTGGGGGTTGGAAGGAGGAGAGGGGTAGCCATTCTGACAGGGAAAAAAATTAACTTAGAGGTCATTCACAGCGAAGTAGACCATGAGGGAAGATTTGTGATAATAAAAGTAAAAATCTGTAAAACAATTTTTACCATGTGCAATATTTACGCCCCTAATAAGCTGGATTCAGCTTTCTGGTCCAGGATCCAGGCCAAAATCCTTTCTGTTCACGAGGGCCATCTGGTCCTTGGCGGCGATTTCAATATGTCTCCACATTGCCCACTGGGTAGACTTAGAAATTCTAATAAACCGCTTAAACAAAAAAGGGATAATTTAGAAGCTAAGTTAATAAAATCAATTATGCAAAACCTTGCAATAAAAGATGTCTGGAGGCTCCAAAACCCAGACGTCAGGAATTTCACCTGCTTATCTAGGGCTCATAAAACCCTTTCCAGAATCGATTTATTTCTTATTAATGACAGGCTAACCATGTCAGAAGTAAAAGCAGGCATACTGCCTATTTTTCTCTCTGACCATGGCCCTATCTCGCTGGAGTTCCAGCTTAACCACTTCAAAAATAGACCAACACACTTTAATTTCCCCTCATTCCTTGCGACCGATCTGAAATTCAAAAATTGGCTTAAACTTAAATTTTCTGACTATCTTCAACATAATCAGGCCCATATAGGTTCCCCTCTGGTGTTCTGGGAAGCTGCGAAGGCAGTCCTTAGGGGCGAAATTATAGCTTACAGTGCTGCAAGATCTAGAAAAATAAGAATAAGAGAGAAAGAAATTACTAACTCAGTAATTAACTCTTATAATTCCTTTTTGTTGGAAAAATCTTCTACAAACTGGGCAAAATATGTCCGGGCCAAAAATGCCAAAGATACATTCGAAGTCTTCCAGGAAACTCAGAGGGACTTAAGACTCCAAGCCAGAATTTATAGATTCGGAAACAAATCCGGCAAATTACTGGCGAATCTGGTCAAAAGGGAGAAGAAGTCATATTATATTGAGAGCATCCAACAAGATGGTACTCTCCTTGACAAACCGGACGAGATTGCAGAGGCATTTGCTAGATATTATCAGGACCTGTATTCTTATAGGAGTTCAAATCTTACCCAAGCGTCTCAATTTTGGAGTAAAATCTCCTGTCCTAAAATTTCAGCTGAAATGGCCGAAACTCTTAATGCCCCAATTACCGAAGCAGAGATAAAAAAAACCATCACAGATCTCGCCACTAATAAAACACCAGGACCAGATGGCCTTCCGAATGAGTTTTACAAAGTCTTGAACTCTGAGGTCACTCCTTATCTTAATAATCTATATAACAGTATGTATGTTAAAGGTGATCCAGTGGCTGCCTCTTTCTCTGCTTCCAATACTATTTTAATCCTGAAGGGTGGGAAAGATCCCTCCCTTAAGGAATCATATAGGCCCATAGCTCTCTTAAACGGAGATTATAAAATTTTCTGCTCTGTCATTGCCGGGCGCCTTCAGGCACCACTTGCCAACGTTATTCACCCTGATCAGGCCGGGTTTCTTTATGGTCGAAATTCCTCAGCAAAAATCAGAGAGGCCTTAGTTATTACAGAATATTTCAGGACCATGCAGGTGTCGGAGGGTGGGGGGGATGAGACTGAACCGGACCTGGCTATTGTTTCGATAGATGCAGAGAAAGCATTCAACTCAATACATTTTGATCATCTTTTTACCTCTTTGGTTAACTTTGGTTTTAGGGACAAGTTCCTTAATTTTATTATGAATTTGTACAAAGAACCATATACAAGTTTGATTGTTAATTATACTCTCTCATCACAGATAACTCTTGGGAGGGGAACTCGCCAGGGGTGCCCCTTGTCCCCCCTACTCTTCGACATCCCAATTGAACCTTTGGCAATCATGGTCAGACAACAGCTATCAGGAATCAAGCTGGGTAATGAGGTTATAAAAATTGCTCTTTATGCTGACGATCTACTGTTATATCTTTCAGATACTAAAACCAGCATTCCTAAATTATTAGACATCACTGCCCGATTCGGGTCCTTTTCGGGCTATAAGATAAACGAAGCAAAATCAGAATTGCTATGGCTTAGACAAAACAATAACTCTCCCCCTGATATACCTTTTTCTGTGGCTAGAAATTCTCTTAAATATTTAGGTATCCTCATTCCCACCTTACCAGGGGAGCTGTATGACCTTAACTTTTCTCCAATCCTAGCAAATATCAAGGAGAAACTCAAAAGCTGGCAATCCCTGCCACTATCCATCTCTGGCCGGATCGCCCTATTTAAAATTATTCTGCTCCCAAAACTCCTCTATGTATTACAGAACATCCCTTTAATTATGTTGGAGAGGGATGTTCGCTGTCTTAATAGTGCACTCAGTAGATTCCTGTGGCAGGAGAAAAGACCCAGAATATCCCTAAGTAAACTCTCCCTTCCAAAAGATAGCGGCGGTCTTGCATTGCCAGACCTTTGCTCGTACAACTATGCTTTCCTGGTTTGAGTGGTGGCTGATTGGATCTCACATAGCGATTATGTTGCGAATAACTCTCTAGAGGAAGATATATGTAATCCTTATCTACCGTTAGCCTTAATTCATTGTCCACCTAAAGAATTACCAGGTGAAATTAAAAGACTCAAATCCTTTTTTAATCCGTTGAAGGCCTGGTGGAAAGTGAGTAGCTCACTGTCCTTAAACTGCAAAGTTTCTCAGTATCTCCCACTACGGGGAAACCCGAAATTTCCTGCAGGTTTAAATTCTGCAATATTCAAGAAATGGCATAATTTAGGCCTGAACAGGCTGATACAACTCTGGGACCAAGAGAGAAAATGTGTCAAATCCTTTGACAAATTAAAAACAGAGTTTCAAATCAATAATAAGGAATTCTTTGCATATCTGCGAAGCAGACACCTCCTTCGTGAACTGATGAGTGAGACAGGTTGGAACTGGACTCTGGGTAAGCTAGAGAGCTGGCTCACTCTGTTCAAAAATGGCATCAGATCCATTTCTCTGTGCTATCAGTTAATTAAACTTAGCAAGGGCGAATCAGAGCTGGAGAAAATTACTTCCTTATGGAACCAACTGCTACCACAGTCAAATACTGATATAAAAATTGTTCAAACTTCAATTTGCAAAGTGGCCCAGGTGACTCTCTCAGCCACTTGGCGGGAGATGCATGTCAAACTCTTACACAATTCATACTTTACTCCCAAAAAGGACTACAAAATCCGTAATCTTAGTTTCAATAAATGTCCAAAATGTTCGCTCCCTGCAGCTGAGCTGACTTAATGCACATGATCTGGAGTTGTCCTAAAATAAGGCATCTTTGGTGGAAGCTAGAGTTTTGGCTCAATAAAACTCTAAAAATTTCTCATCTGGGCCTGACACAGCAACAGATCATCTTTGGCCCAAAGAATCACAATTTACATGATAAACTGATACTCCTCTCCATATTGGCAACCAGATACCTTATTCTCAAAAAATGGAAATTAAGAATAACTCCATCCATTCCAGAGATTAAGAACTGCCTGAAAAAACAATGCTGGTTAGAACAAAGGGACACCAACCTAGATAATGATTCAGACATCAGACAATTTTTTGCCAAATGGTCAGTCTTTATTAAGTCATTGCCTGATATTGAGATGAATGACCTAATATTTCCATTTAGAGACTCAGAATTGGTGCTTCTGGGCGTCTGGTAATGACTTAATAACTGAGATGAATTGAGATGCTCCCCTGGAATTCCCCTGGTCCCACCTTCACGTCTTCTGCCCCCCATATTGTGGTCCTGGGTGGGGGGGGAGTGGGAGAGGATCCCCCTTGTTCTGTCCCTGTCCCTTCCCTTTCCCCTCCTTGCCCCACCTCCTTCTTCTCCCTCCCCCCCCCCTTTTTCTTCCCTTTTTTTTTTTTTCTCTTCTCTTTTTCTCTTTTTTCTTGGTTCTGTTATTTTAGGGTTGGGTTGTTTACTGAAGATAAAATTCAGCAGAATAATCAATTGCTCACTGTTTATGATTCAAATGTAAAACAATTTTGAACTGTTTGATTTTTGTGATTCCTATGTTACGTGTTCCTGTGAATTACTGCTGATATCTAAAATAAATAAAAAATAAATAAAAAAATTGCATGCCCTATCTGAATCATGAAAGTTTAATTTTACAAGACTGTCCTTTTTAAATGGCATGTTATATCCTAATCATGAAAGAAAATGTTTGATTTTCATGACTATTTAATAGATAACTGTGATCTTTGCCCTCTGTAGACCATATTGTAGATAGCAGTCATTTAGATAAGCTATGAGATTTATGAAATATCCGAAGCAAGTAGAGGCCTTGTTCTGGTAATTGATGTGTACATTTTTCTTAATCCTTACCAAAGTATTTGTAACCCAACTGCTACCAAATAAAAAAGACAAGGAAAGACAAAGGCAAGACAAAAAGATGGAAACACATGCATTTCTGAGTTTAGAGAGCTGAGTGATAGGGACTAAGGCAGTGTTTGTTGTCTTTAAATTTGAATTTAATATTCCATGCTTTTGCGGATTATTTTTGCAGCATGTAATGATAAACACCTGCAACCGTTATCTTTTAAGTAGTTACTTGCGTAACCAGGGCACTCTATTGTTTGTCCAGCTTGTTTTGATTGAAGAAATCTGCTTCTGATATACTGAGAAATTCATAACATTTAAAGCAGGAAGGCTGTGAGAAAATCAGCCATTATGCATTTTTTAAAATTTTTTTATAGCTATGCTAAGCTTAGATTGATTGAAAAATCAGCTTTTATTATAACAAGCAATTAAACGTTTTGCGGAAGATGTGCTTCCTCCTCCATATCCCTCAGAAATAACAGGAAGTAATCCAACACAAATTAAGCCGCTGGTATGACTGTCTTCAAGACATTTAATTATATCTTGAGTTAAGGAGGAATCATTTATATCAAATGTAGTGGAAAAAAAGAAGATGGACTTTAGAGTTTCATAATTAAAGAGACACACATTAAAAATATTCTATGATGTATATGATATATCATCAGTTAAACATTTTGGGTCAGATTACAATTGGAGCGCTAAATATCACTTGCGAGCCAGCGATTAAGTGCGCTGGTATTACAAGTTAAACGCAATTCGAACGTTCGCATTCGCATTGCTAGGAAGCATTGTGCTCGAGTGTGCTTCCATAGGCTCCATCATGGCATCAGAACCTTGCGCAGCGAAGGAGGTAAGTAATGCAGAATTTTTAAATATATATGAATATATACATATATATTTATGTGTTAATATGTGTATATACACAAATTAACACACAAATATATATGTATATAAGCATATACATATATATTTACATTGTGGTCTATGGGAACATACAGTTACCATAGACCACAATGTAAAGGCACTTTTCAGTGCTGTTTTTTTTTTTCTAAAACCACACTCCCACCAACTTTAGATCCCCAAAACTGCTTAGTGTAGTTATTTTAAATTAAAAATACAAAAACAAACTACAATTCCCTCTATTTTGGGGGCATTTGGGGCACTTTCAAAAATTAACCAGAGATCTAATCTCGGGTTAATTTTCGGAGCACTAATTTTTGCGAGCTCGCGGTAGCAATAATCAGCCACTTGTAATAGCTGGTTAATTAGTGTGCAATAATTTAGCGCTCCACTTGTAATCTAGCCCTTTATATATTCTTGGCATTGCAAATGTTACATTTAAGCTGTTTAACCCCTTCCCACCTGGACTTCTTTGTTTACATCGGAATCAAAGTTCCAATCTAAACAAATAAGTAGAAAACTCAAATCATATGATCGCGTGATTTTAATGATGGGATCGTGTCAGGGGGCCATGCCTATGATGCTAGGCTCGCCCTCAGCCCACAACCCCATTCAGGAAGCACCTTTGGCTTCAGTACAGCCAAACAGAGATGATGTTCTATGCTGTCCTAAGGGCTTTAACGCCCAGTGTGGTTAGGACAGCATAGAATGTCATAAGGTCGGGAAGGGGTTAAATTGATTTTGAAACTATCAGTGCTTGTTTACACATTATGGATAATTAAAAACAAGGATAGCCCTTAAATGTTAAATGCTTTCCCTATCATAAGATAAAAGTAGTTTTATTCAGAACAGGAATATCCTTTTAAAAAATGCTGTATAGACCCAACATTCTTACAGCCACAGAAATCTTACTAAGATCAACACAAAGACCCAAAAGGATGATCTCCAGACTGTACCTAGAGATTCAAGCACTAAACAACTCCACTAAGCCCACATTAATCAACGCATGGGAAACCGACTTAGACATAAACAAACATAAAGATGAGTGGGATGAAACATTTCACTCAGCCTGCTCAGGCCTCTTAAGTGCGAATCTACAGGAAAATACTATAAAAACTATGTATAGATGGTACTTAACCCCGATTAGAACTCAACACATGTCTCTCTCCAACAATAGACTCTGTTACAGAGGATGTGGGGAAATTGGATCATACCGCCATATGTGGTGGGACTGCAATATAATCCAGCCCACATGGGTCCATCTATCCTCCCTCCTGGGCGTGATCCTAGAGGAGAGGATCCAACTTAGTCCAGCACAAGCCCTCCTCCATGTACCCCTACCCAGATTCAACAAACACATAAACACTTTTATTAAGATCACCTGTACGGTGACTAGAATGAGTATTGCAAAATGAACGCTCCTCCATGGGAGGAAGTTAAGAATAAAATTTCACTAACCCATCGAATGTATGAATCTGCATCACATATCCTAGATACACAAGCACAATTTGAGAAAGTCTGGTTTTACTGGTCTTTAAACAGGAACTTAGCTATATAACTGTCTTACAGAAACAAAGAACATAGTAACTTCATTGGTCGGGGGGGGGGGGGGCCCAGGTGGCCTAATCTAACCTACCCTGTCTTACCCTACCTTGCTCTCTATTCTACACTTTATTCTACGTGTACTTGCCCAATATAATTTTGAAATACCTAATTGGGTTTATAAATAAAGATACTGGATACAAGTACACTCTAAATCTCTCGCTCTTATTCAATATCTATATCTTCATCTATCTTCTTATCCTATTTCTTATTCTTTTTGTTGATACAAGAAAACATAGTTATTTGGTCTCAATGTCTTGTCTTCTCAAGAAGGTCTGGTCTTATCAACAAAATGCTATTCTTAGGGGCCAAGAGGGGATTTGATTCCCCAGGCGACCCCGACAAGGATGACCGGCTGGGAGGAACAGGTGGGAGGGGCAGGGCAGATGGGAATATATAGACTGTTATGAGTTAGTTCTAAATAAATACTAATAGATACATATTGAAGCTTTGAATACCTTAGAACTCTAGATATTGTAGCGAGGTGATGTCATCTGCACTGACCAACCCATTTCTCTTGTTGTTGTCAAATTACCAAGACCTATGTTGTATTCTATTTAATTGATCGATTTCTTGTCTTTTGTTTATAAAATCAATAAAAATAAGTTAAACATAAAAAATGCTGTATGATTTTTTTTGCTGTGATAGTGATTTGAAGGAAAAAAAAAAAAAGTGAAATTACATAACTATAATTAATATAATAGATGATTTACCCAGTCTTTTTATTTTGTGAAAATGTATGAGAATCAAGAAAACAAAATAAGGAAGAATAAAAACTCTGTCTAGGATGCTTGAATAAAATAGAATCGTACTTGTGCTCAGCAACTCAACCAAATCTATTTATAGAATGCATTGTTTCTGAAAATGTGACTGGAAAACAAATTTACCCACCGGATCAGCCAAAAGACGTCAGTAATATTAAGGCAAGTTTGCAATTTGCATTTTATTAAACATTAACTGAGAGTAACCATGTTAAGTGAAAGAGTTTGAGATCCGATTATCATGGCAAAATGCTTTGTGATACAGTTGTAGCATAGAGTAGAGACAAATAAACAAGAAAATACCCTTTATATATATCTTTCTTATTAAATCCTTAACAATTAATAGCTACTGCACACAAAAAATGTAATTAAACCAATTTTTTTTATGATGACAGATGTACTGTCAAGTAAATAAATCCCCGTCAATTGATGATTCAAATACAGAGGCCTGGATATGAATAATAAGCTAAAATAATGTATGCTTGAAAAAAGGTAAAATAAAAATTGTTTAAAATGGTGAAATAAATATAAATATATATATATATAAAAAGTGTATTTTTGGGAACAAATGATAGCTCAGTAAAAAGCTTATTGGCCGACAGCGACAGCTCCCATATTTGCATGAAAACAGTGACTACAAGCTATTGCTTAGATGACATCTACATTGTAAATTTAACAAGAAAAATATCTAGACCCAATACATCATTTTGATTACTTATAGTTACATACAACAGAAGCATCCTGCAAGTGATCCCACATTTATAATAGCCACCAAGCCCCACCCACCTATTGCTTGTATATTTTGGTATGTTAAACGGACGTAAACCCAAAAATGTTTATTTAATGATTCAGATAGAACATACAATTTTAAAAAAAAAATTCTAATTTACTTCTATTATCAAATTTTATTTGTTTACTTGATATCCTTTGTTGAAAAGCATGAATTAAAGTTCAGGAGTGTTCAGGTGTCTGCACTACTATATGGCAGCAATTATGTTATACATTACTAAGAGCACTAGATGGCAGCACTACTATGTCATGTCCTGTAGTTCTCCAGTCATGTGCACACTACCTATCTAGATAGCTCTTCAACAAAGAATAATAAGAGGACTAAACAAATTTGATAATAGAAGTAAAATGGAAATTTTTTTTAAATTCTATTCTCTATCTAAATCATGAAAGAAAATTTTTGGGTTTTATGTCCCTTTAAGTTTCTCCAATCGCGTTTGACTTGTGAATACGTTTTTCTGCTTGCACACGCTGATTTGTGCATGTGCAATATGAAATAGATAACGGAAAGATATTATACGTGCACTGCTAAACTGTCATATAAGAAAACAGCTAACTTGACAATAAGAAAGCTGTAGGCGGAGCTTGGCAGCCATTTCCAGCTGCTAACAAACGATTATTTAAACGTTTCATGTACTTCTTACAAGCTTATAGATGTGGAACCCGCTCCAAGATGCTTGCCTGGTATGTAACAACAAGTATTGAGAATAAAATTGAGTCTAGACTGTCCCTTTAAAGTCTAAAGAACTTTAAACTACATCAAGGCAGGTGGTGTTCTGTCAAATGGGTTCCTGACGACTTTGCAAATGTTCTCAGTTAATTATGAAATGATTTAGGGGATAATGCAAATAGCAGATCCCATATAAAATAATAGCTATTACTATTGATCACAGGATTTCATTATATTACAGATAACTATCAGAAGTATATTCAGTAACTATTGATGTAATCACTCCTATCTTAGAAAACAATCTGTCGTTTATAAAATAAAATTCTGCATTTGCAGAAGCTTAAATTAGTCACATTAAAGGGATGCTCAGGTCAAATTATGTGTCAGATAGAGAGTACAATTTTAAACAACTTTCCAATTTACTTCCATTAAAAAAAATGTGCACAGTCTTATATTTACAATTTTTGTGTCCAATGTATTAAAAGGTGTGCAAATAGTTGATAAGCTGTCCACACGCCTTCACTGCATATGGGCAGTGGCTCTGTTCGTATGCTGGCCCATATGCATCATTACACACTCCGATGAGTATGTAATGCCCACTCCTTCCCTCGTGCGACTTTCAGTCACTAAGAGCGAGCTCTCAGTGATTTCTCTTCACCACCTCAGAGGTGGCGAAAAGTGTAAGAAGCAGTGGTCTAATGACCTCTGCTTCTTACATTGTGGGAAGCAGGCTCACATGTGCAAACCTGCCCTGCAAGGGCTTTGGAGCAGCTTACACTGCTTTGTACATGGGGTCCTTTTAGTCACCAGCTCCGATTGGGCATGTGCAAGAATTCACAGAATATATGTATATGCATTTGCGATTGGATGATGGCTGTCACATGGTTCAGGGGGGGAGTGGAAATAGACATAACTTTAAAATTTGTTAGAAAAAAAATCTACTACTCATTTGAAGTTCAGACGAAGTGCTATTGCATTGTCTTTGTATAATGCATATGTTATTAAGCAAATCTACTGTATTTACTTGTCCTTTAATTTAAAGTGAAATCCACCTAGCAACTGTTCAGATTATAATACAAACATGTGACTGTGATTTCATAGTGATCAACTCAAGATATTATTTTTTTTTGTACGTCCGGCGTTATAATATGTGTATCTACAAAGTTGTAATTTCTTCAACAAGTGCCCTTGTGTTACAAAACATTTTCTAAATAAATTTTATTCAGTACTTTTGAAGCTGCAAATACTATATGAGTCAAGTGGAGGCCAGATTCAGGTCTTGCATAGTATCCAATTGTAAATATAAAGCCATAAAAACTGCAAAAAACTGCAACAGATACTAGGCGAAGGTCCAGGCGAAGGTCTAAGGCGGAGGTCCAGGCGGAGGTCCAAGGCGGAGGTGCAGGTGGAGGTCCTTTGATCTGACGTGGTGGTCCTCTTCATGCGATCGCCTGCCGCACAGTGAGGATTTAAATGCAAGGTACCCCTTTTATACGGGGGGTACCATTGCATTCCATTTGGCTGAAAATTTTTAATCAGCCAATAGGAATTAGGGCTGCTAAAATCCTATTGGCTGTTCAAATCAGCTAGGGATGAAGAAGATGCCGATCCCGCGATGTATGAAGACCTCGCCATCTGGGTAAAGACTTCTTGCCGCCTGGATTTCCGGATTTCAGGAGTGGATCTTCGGGGGTTAGTGTTAGGATTTTTTAA